>NC_058062.1:10559444-10859444 GCF_020085105.1 Siniperca chuatsi
TAGTCATTAGTTCAACCCAGACTCTAGAAGCTTGTTGACATGTTCAGTCAAAACGTGGAATAAAAAACGTGAATTGAGGCTTTTTTTTGGCACATACATTACATACTGTACGACACATTGTGTTCTTATCTCTTGAACAAATACCATACCCCCAGTAAACAAAAGAAATACCAAACACAACAACATGAGCTCATCCTCCTCCCTGCCACGAGACTGGAACAGAATGGAATTTGAAACGTTTTAGCCAAAAATGTTTCCATGGTCAACGAGTTTTTTGCAGAAACGTTTCAGATTTCGTTCCGTTCTCTGGCTTCAACGATGCTTCGATCGATACACAGGTGAGTGACCTCTGGCACACGCTGACACAGGCTCAATCAAACATTGACAGGCTTTAAGATGAAGGTTGACAGCAGCCAACTGTGAGTCACTGAGTGAGTGCAGCTCTGCTGAGCCGCAGCTGCCTCACTGATGGGACAAACAGCCGGGAGGTTTTTGGCTTCATGCTTGATGTTCTGAACAGTCTGGTTCTGGGTAGTCCATTCCAGCTGCATCATTCAGCTGTGTACCTTGCTAACTGTGGTTATGCTTGGTATAAATGACAGGATGGAAATGGGACTGGTCAGGCTCACAATGGATATTCCCCTCTATATTAACTGAGCCTGTTTAGGATACAAGTTACACTAACATATTCTCTTAATTTTACTTCTGCATGCCTTCAAATCTTGGTGTAATTGTAGTGTGATAGTCATGACCCAGCCTTTTGCTGTTTTGGTCCTCTTGTTTCGCATGGCCAAGTTGAGCCGAGGTAATAACTAGAGTGTTTGCAATGAGCTTTGATGGATTGTGTGTCTCTGTGTCATCCAGGCAGTGTGGCGAGTGTAGATAAGCCCCCTTATGAGGTGAAAACCTTTCCCCGTCCTTCCAGCACCAACAGCAGGAATAAGGCATGTCACGGCTGTTCCTCCTTTTGGCAATGCTCATTGTCTACTGCAGCATCCAGGTGGGTCCCGAGAGCACACTCACACATACACACATGCACACATACATACATGTACACACTTTTTCGTAGATGTAAACAACCCCCATGTGAACTTCCATTAGTCACTGGCCTTTACAGTGTGGGCGTGGGTGTTGTTTCATTAGCGCTGCTGCCTTCTTAAACAAGCCAGAGAGAGCCAGCAGTGTACAATATATCAGCCTGTCCATGCAGTAGCACAAGCCCCCCCATACAGACAACACATTAGAGCTGGACACAGCCTCATCTTGATGAATTATATCCCCATCTTGAGGATGGGTTGTTTACAGCTACTGTATATATGAAGTGAAGTGAAACAAATGAATGCCATTTCAGTTAATACACCCATTTTGTCTTTGTCACCAGGTCTGTTTTGTGTGAAATCCACATTCTCAACATTTTTCTTGCCCACCTGCTTACACTACATCAATTAGTCGAAGAATAGCAGACCTAGTGTAATTGGACTCTTTTGTTGTATTTTTCCTGTTATGTGCTCCACTGTTTTCTTAGGTGTCTCCTGCTGCTACTCTGGATAAGCTGAAGGAGAGTTGGAAATTGTACATGGAGGAGTGTGATCGCAACAACAGTCGAGACCCACCAAGCACTGGTGAGCGGAACATCCTGTAATCATTTTCAATGTTTAAACCGGCAATAAGTGATTTTTATTGCCCACTTGGTGGAAGCAGGAACAAGCTGTAAACACCGGCATATTATCAACTTCTACAGTTGATATGGCGAACTTGTTAGCATACAGTTACACATCCAGCAGATATGGAGCAACATATAAGCATTCATTTGGAGTCGTGTTTCTGGCCATCTGATGAATGTAAGTCCAACATGTAGTCTCCTTTTATCTCTGTTTTTGGTCTCCACCAACTCCTGAGTGAAATATCAGGCTCTTTAGCTGCTAAATGCTCAACTATGTTCACCAACTAATCTTTAACTTGTGGTGCTGGACAGGTAACATACAGTGGGTTAATATGAGATTTTTTTATCTGAGCGGGAATAAACTGCAGAGTCGAATGATAATTCTCAGTGGGTTTGTCACTATGAGCTACAACTTTCTCATACAAGTAGTCATGTGAGCCACTGTTAAAATATAATAGTTGATTTTAGCCACTTTAACTACTTTGGCATCACATCACCAATTGATAAAAATTTTAGGCATTAACATCATGTTCTTATCCAGAGAAACAACAAAGTCCAACATATTAATAAGCTTTGACTCCTAAGTCATCAGTGGTGCTCTGACAAGAAGGAGATATTTTTTATACCTAATTTATATTCACATTAGAGAGAAAATCAGTATTTGCTCTCACCTTGTAGTGCAGTGGAAACTATGTAATGCAGTAGAGCAGGTAATGGTTAAGTCGCACTGTCACCAGACTATGGAATGGTAGCAATTTCCTCTCCCTGCTCAAACCATTGTATAATCACTCTGCTTGCAGCTGCTCCCAGTTTTCTATTTGCTGCACCGCACTTTCTGCTCACGCTGAGAGAGAACTGGCTCCAGTTTGCTCCATCAACAGAGTGTTTAACTACATGGCGAATGCAGCCCTTCAGTTGCATTATAGTCTGTTAGCTTGTGGAATACAGGCGGAGTACAGTGACGCTCCAACTTTCAAAAAGGCCGCTTCCCACACTGCACACAAAATCACACCACTCCGCAGCACTCATACACCCTTCCTGTCACCCCATGAGTGTAAGAGCGAATTAGCAGGTGTAGAGGAGATGGGTCAGACTACTTTATACACCGGAAACATCCACCTGTCCATACACTAACAGCCAGCACTGTTGACAGAAGATGAAAGGTGTCAAGATGTCAGGATGAAAGACCATGATGTGTACAGATGTCATAATAGCGATCAGCAGCCATCACTTCAAAGACATGTTACTGTATTTCATGACTTTTACCACTCCAAGCCATAGACATAGTGTGTAAAGGCTGTGATTATATAGAAAAATCTCACCCATCTTTCATGCTTTTTATCCCCAGGCCTTGTGTGCAACAGGACTTTTGACAATTACGCCTGTTGGCCTGATGGACTCCCCAACTCCACTGTCAGTGTGTCATGTCCGTGGTATCTGCCGTGGCACCATAAAGGTAAGAGATGTCTGGGTTAGTAGATACACACTGTGTGGCAGTCATGCTGATGCAGAGTAAATCAGAGTATGTGTCTGTGTGTGTGTGTGTGTGTGTATGTGTGTAGTTCAGCACGGCATGTTGCATCAGGAATGTGATGCAAACGGCCAGTGGGTGACTACAAAGAATACCAGCGAGTGTGACTCTAATGATCCAAGTCAGGTAAGAAATGTCTCTCTTGTTATTCTTTCTGTAAGGCATTAGACATAGAGAGAAAAAAAAACAATAGGATACTAATATTTCACCTGCAGTAACTAATTTAAAGAGCACATATTATGTGCAATGTTACTGTTAAAACTGAAACTAAAAAATGAACGTGTCACATATCACCACTCTCAAATAAAGCTAACAAATCTAAAGTCCAATGTGTTTTCATTTGCAGCAGTACTATGGCCATATTCGGATAATGTACACAGTGGGCTATTCCTTATCACTGGTGGCTTTGGTGTTGGCGCTTGGCATCCTCATATTCTTCAGGTAATAATTATTTTGGTTGAAATAAATTCTAAGAAATGGAGTAAAGTATAAGGAAACAATTCCTGTTGACCACTACAATAGATTCTGCATCAAACACAGCAGGGACGGGAAAATTACATTTAAAACAATAATTAGAAATTTTGGGAAATACGCTTTGGTGGAGAGTTAGATGAGAAGATTGACACCACTCTCAGATCTGTCCATTAAATATAAGGCTGCAGACAGCAACGAGCTTAGTACAAAGACTGGAAGCAGGGGGAAAGCTAGCCTGGCTCTGTCCAAAGCTAACCATATCCGCCTCCCAACACCTCTAAAGCTCACTAACACTACTAACTAACACATTATATCAAAGTGTAAAATGACATTTCACTGTTTCATGTGCTGGACTATTTCTTGGCTCTGAGTAGTAATGTCCTGGAATCTCCGCTGGTTGCCTGGCAACAGCTCCCAGCCAAGAAATAGTCCGACACTCCCCCAAGCAAAGTGACGTGTTTACAATTTGGCTTTTGTACGGATTAAACAAACAAGATATAACACTTTAATTAGTCAGCTTTTGAGGTGCTGGTGTTACCGTTGGACGCCAGGCTAGCTGTTTTTCTGTTTCCAGTCTTTGTAGTAAGCTATGGTGACCAGCTGCTGGCTGTAGCTTTGTATTTACCGTACAAAGAGTGGTATCAATCTCTTCAACTAAAGCGCAGTAAGAAAGTGAATAACCACATTTTCCAAAATCTCAAACTATTCCTTAAAGCAGAAAGCTGGATTGCAAATTCATAATCTGTGCGTGATCACGGTGAAAAAAGACAGAGTATCTTGTAGATTATTATTGCCTCTCATTCATCAGAAAACTGCACTGCATGAGGAACAACATCCACATGAACCTGTTTGCCTCCTTCATCCTGCGAGCGCTGTCCATCCTCATCAAAGACGCTCTTTTGGAGGCCAACATCACATCGCAGGACCTCAGCAGAGACCAGGAGCAGGGATTCCCCCAGGCATCTATGCCTCCAGTGGAGCTGCTGGTCAACAATGAGGTCAGTAGTGATCTGAATCCAATAGTCGCAAATGAGGCTTCCAGTGCACAGTGGGTCATATGCAGAGGACAACAATCTTGTTTCTGTTTCAAGGACTTATTTTTTTCATCACACTAAATGTAGTCTCTACCAAATGTCGTTTCCTTGTTCACTTTCTTCTGCATCACAATAAAAAGTTTAAAAAGGTTAAATGTTTAATTTAAATTAAAAATATATATAATTCAGGTTCTGCCTTTTTTTTATGATGCCAAACATTTTGAATAACCTAATTCCACTGCTACTTAACGAATTTATGGCTATTGAAAATGACTGTTTCATAAATATATTAAAGCTTAAATTGGATTACACTGTCTTAAATACTTAATGCTTTGTCTTTTTTAAATTATTAATGATGGAATGAGTTGTACCAACACAGAACTATATTTTGAGTTATTCAAAATTGCACTCAGAGAGGGTGTTGCAATATTTGCTATTTTTAACTTTTTTTTCCTGGGGGGAGGTGCAATTTTAAAAGCTGAAATCTAGTATTTAACCTCCCTCCCAACTGCTGTTGGGATTTACAATGGTTAAAGGGGCACCAAATTGTGTAGGTGCAATCTGTAACATGTAATTAAATTTGGCTATTAAAATGATCAAATATAATCAAAAATAGTAACTTTAATTAATAAAGTCCTTGAGGGCACCACCCTTAAACAAGGGAAAATGATAGCTAATTAATTGATTCAATCTAAAATAATAATTAAATTATTGACTATAACCAAAATTGTCATTAATAGTAGGTTGAAGGATTTGGAGTTCAACATAGAAGAGGTTGGCAAATGATTCATTCTTGTGCAACATTAAAGAAACTGGCATAATTACACACAAGCATTTTTTAAAAGATAAACAAAGCAAAAACACATAATATGAAGTCTAACCCTAAATGCACTGAACTACAGAACAACAGGTGTGTGTGTGTGGGTGGGTGATCCAAAATGGCTGCTTGGATCCAAAATGACGGCAAACAAAGAAATGTTATTCAAAATGGTGACTGAGCAGCGGCCGCGTGGTTAGACAAAGAAAGGAAATTCAAAATGGCGGCAAGGCCATATATGTTAAAGAGAATCAGAATCAGAATCAGAAATACTTCATTGATCCCTGAGGGGAAACTCTTTTGAGCAGCTTAACAAAAGAGTTTCCCCTGGGGGATCAATAAAGTGTTTCTGATTCTGATTCTCTTTAACATATATGACCTTGGCACCATTTTGAATCTGAGAGGGCAGCTGCTGCTGAGCAGCAGTGCTGTAGATGAAGCCAGTAGGAAAAGAGAGAACACTGGCCACTGACCCTGGTGACATCATGGCTCACAGGCCAGACTGACCAATGGTAGCTACAAGCTTGGTCCATGGGGGGAGTTCACACCTACGTGTGACAGAAAAAAGAGCATGCAGTCTCCTAATAAAAGTTCAATTAAAGTCCCACAAATGAATTAGTTCCAAATGGTGGAGTGCAAGTGGTCCCAACACTGCAGTAATTTTCATACAGTCCCGAAGAATTTGGGACAATGCCAAACTAGAAAGCACTCACAGCTGCACAATCCTGCAAATTAGTATCTTTAATAATGGAAAATGTTTACATTGTTTTAGTCTGCAACTGTACCATGGTCTGCATCAAATTACTCATTATCATGCTGATTATCTGATGCGGCCATTATGTTTGTATACCCTATAAATAATGTACATAATAATAGGATACAAAAACATAAAACTACATAAGTTCTATCAAAGTTTGTAAAAACAATATGACCAGCATATGTGCTGCCATAAGTATGATTTGTAAAACAGTACAGTACAACTGTATAATAAATAGGTGAAGTAAAATAGTTGTATGTATAGAAAATAATAATGGTAATCTTGTAAAAGGGTAATAGTAGCCACAAAGATAATTGTAGTAGGTAATTATCCATAAAAGGGATGAGGGTCAACGACGTGGGTTGGTGTGTAGAGTGCTTGTGTTTATGTGCTTGTTTTGGGGGTCACAGCTGGCTGTGACTGGGGTTAAAGTTGTTGCTGTCAGCACAAAGCCTGAATCCCGGCAACAGAAGGAGCTCTCATCTGCTGCAGCACTGATCTCACCATTCACACCACTCACAACTAAATAATGTTTAACATCAGAAAGCTTGATATTATTTATCATTTGTGAAATAAACCCCACTGCTGTCTTGCAGACGACGGTTAGCTGTCGCATCGCAGTGGTGATGATGCAGTACAGTATCATGGCCAACAGCTACTGGCTGCTGGTGGAAGGCATCTACCTCCACAATCTCCTGGTCATCACTGTGTTTACAGAAAAGAACTACTTCAAAATCTACCTGTGCATTGGCTGGGGTGAGCTGGCCTGTCGGGTGTCTGTGAGTGTGTGTTTGTTTGTGTCTGCAAGTCGGGATGCAAGGTAATTATGTGAGGTATGATACGTTTGCATGAAAGGAAATTAAGTTAGAGCAGATAAACGTAAAAGGTTGTTTCACTGGTGTACAAAATGACTGTTTTGCATTTAGACAGCTCTGATTTCTTTACAGGTACCCCGTTAATATTCCTTGTGCCCTGGGTGGTAGCTAAATACCTATATGAAAATCAAGAGTAAGTTTCCAAAGTGCTCTCCCTCTCTATCTCTCTTTCTCTATTTCCCTCACTAGCCGCTATCAAACCCTGCCAAACATTTTACATTTTAGCTCATAACAACTCATATCAGAAAAAAAGTTGGCATGGTCTTTCTCCTAAACATATGAATGTTGATACTCAGCAGCTCATAGTCACCTTAATACGTAATTACTACATGAGGAGTTGGCTACAATTAAACTTTTCACACCGACACGTTTTATCTTCTGCAGCATGTCAAATATGGAAAGCATGTCATAACAGCAGTTGTGTTTGCACATTTTTAATATTGCATGTTAACATTCAGCACCCAAACTTTATTATGGAATCTCTTAGGGTCTAGCGTATACACTTCAAGAGCAAATGGGGGTGAAAGGGATTTTAAGATAGGACTTTCTAGAGCGCCAACACATTGTGCTGCTATGTAAAGCATTAAAAACCCATGATGGCCCGTCAGTCTCTCACATTTCATCAGCCAGGGAGAGGAAAGCTTTCTACTGTTGCAGGAGTTGCAAAACAGTTTAATAAAATGTGTTACAGAGTGAGCCTTGTTTGAAAGCATGTGAGGTATTTCTGGTTGTCTCACACTGATCTTTCCTCCAATGCTTCTTCTTTTTCAGATGCTGGGGGCAAAATATAAACATGAATTACTGGTGGATCATCCGTTCTCCAATACTACTGGCAGTTGTGGTAATTTCCCTTTCCTCCTCTGTTGCTGTCTCCTGCTTTTTTTTACCATTATCTTCCCTCCTTTCCTCTCATGAAATGCTATTTCCTAAACATTTGAATCCAAAGTGCCATATAAGTTGTTTATTAGTTTTGCGTTGAAAATACATTGGCAAAAAGTGTATTCACCCTAAAATCCTACATGTTTACCCAGCACTCGTCTTTTCCGCATTCATACACTATACAATATTAAACATGCCTCATTTATTCATGAAGTGTAAAAGGTTGTCTGTGTCTGTGCTTTAGGCCCAACATGTGGCAAAAATCTTAAGAGTCAAAGGTTTTCGGATTAAAGAAATATGATTTGTTTTGCACCACACAGTTAAGCTAACCTCTATCCATACTGTGACCATGCCCTTTGTTGTAGGTATGCTCTGCAAAGGTCAGTTCTGAGCTTTTACATAAGTCAAATTTGTCATGGCTCTTATGTCAGGCCAGTTGCACAGACATCCCGGCATTTTCCATGCATTAATCCTGTAATGTTAAGTGGCCTGTATCCCACAGGAATTCCTGTGTTTGAGTTGTTGCAGGGACGGGAGGGCTGGTTCCCATTTCAGTGTTTCCCACTTTATCCTGATCTCACCATGTTCAAGTTCAAGAGTATAAAACTGCACTCAGTAGTAAATCCCTTTGTGTGTGTGTGGGTGTGTTTGTGTATGTGACTGCCCCTGCAAGAACATGTGATTTTGTTTTTGAAATAATTCATCAAAGATCAAAGTCTATGCAAATATGAAATAACACATACATACATACAGTATATAGATGTGGTACAGATTGCAGTGTGTGTATATACAGTGTATGGAGTAGTTAAATCCACATTGTGCTTGTGATTTTGAACATGAGGAGATACAGAAAGCTGCAGAGGTTATATTTGCGTTTTCGTTACCCTGCGATTGCACTGTATAGACATTATTTTTCCATTTAATCCTAATAATATGTGATTTATTATAGCCTTAAGTTAACATTCCTTTGTATACTAATACAAGTTGTACTTTAAAAATTCAATAAATGGGCAAACTTCATATGTAGCTATACTGTTTCATCCATCCTGAAACTTTCAAAGTTTCATTCCAGCAAATGTACTTAACTGCAAAAATTGCCCTGTGTTTATAATAACCATGAAATGCCTGGACAATAACTGCATGTCCAAATTAGGTCCAGCTTCTTCCAAGCACCTGCAAATTACTGGTAACAACTTAGTTGTAAATAAAAAGGTCACATAAGTGATTTTCATCAGAACACCCACCGTTTATTGACATGCCAGCTGCTGTGAAAGGGTTCCCTGATAACAATGTGCTTCTCCTGTATGTGTAATAATGTTACATGTCACAAAAAACAAGTTTTGTACTTGTCTTGGTATTGATCCATGCAGATAGTTTTGGTTTTATCAGTTTTGAGGTTTTCATCTGAGACTTTTGCCATTTACTTGTTCCCTGTTCAATTGTTTTCTAAGTGGATTATGCTGTGTTTCTGGAAAGACACATTGCTGTTCATTTTTTCAAAAGTAATTTTTCAATTAAAATTTCATACACCTCCATTGTTTTAGCCTGGCAGTGTCTCAAAACCTTTGCACATACAACCCAAACTATGACTGCACATCACTATTAGTAAGTGAGAAAATATGTTTTGGCTTAACTGACCCTTCAAGATCTGTTTGTCATGCAATCCATACTATCAACACCGGTGTCTCTGTCTTCCATAGATCAACTTCCTTATCTTTATCCATATCATCAAAATTCTTGTGTCAAAACTTCGAGCGCACCAGATGAGATACACAGATTACAAATTCAGGTGAGTTCAAACGTTAAAGCAGTTTTTCTCTTTACATAATACATATATACTCTCCATTTATTCTGTGCTTTCTCTCTCTTTGTCTCTCATCCCCTCCATCTCAGGTTGGCTAAGTCGACTCTAACCCTGATCCCTCTGCTGGGTATCCATCAGGTGGTCTTTATCTT
This sequence comes from Siniperca chuatsi, assembly GCF_020085105.1. Classification (NCBI taxonomy): domain Eukaryota; kingdom Metazoa; phylum Chordata; class Actinopteri; order Centrarchiformes; family Sinipercidae; genus Siniperca; species Siniperca chuatsi. The sequence continues at coordinate 10,569,431 of NC_058062.1, forward strand.
TGTAACAGACGAATCCACCAAGGCCACCATCGGTCTGCGTCTCACCAAGCTCTTCATCGACCTCTTCTTCTCCTCCTTCCAGGTTGGACTCTGAAAAAAGAGCTTAAGCCAAAGCATCTATTATTATTTCCACAAACAAAGACCACATCATTTATGAAATAACTCAGCATCATCATTCAGCTGAGGGAGAATTTCCTGGGATTGATGAGGCATCTTTTGGTTCCATAATTCCCCCCTGTTGTTTCTATCCTGAGACAAAACTGAAAAAGAAAGCATACAATGTGTTTGGGGCAGAGATGTGAGCAATGCAGGAGATAAAGGGGTAAGACATGCCTAAATAGGATAAAACAGAAAGTTTTATAGCACGGTCTTTGTTCTCAAATTTGAGTCGATCCTAACATAACTAGTAGAAGATGCACAACTTCAGCTGAGAATTTATCTCCTAATCACATCCTGATCTCATAATTCATGCTGTATTAAAGCATACCACAAAGGTTGTTCTTTCATCTTGTAAACGTTTCGTTCCAGATGAGCTTGTTCAGTGATTTGTTCCCATCCCCCAGACAACTGAGAAGTGTTGTATTTACTTGTGTCAGAAGGGATTACATTAACATAATGTGCTGTCTGCGCTGCTAACTGGCTGTGTCACACTGTGACATAATGACGGTGATTTTTTTGCAACGGGGACACAGATGACGTGTGTCAACATTACAGCCAACCAAGAGGGGACTCGCCTTGATGAAAAGAGTGACACAGAGAGGAGAATGCTATAAGAATCCCAAAGTCAAAGACGACAAGTATATCCACAAGACTTTCAACTTAAGACAGAAGATACTAAGATACTAATGCACATGTGCTTGAACTGAGTGGTTTAGTCATAAAGCAACAAACTTATAACTGCACCATTTAACTAAAAAGGTGCATAATTGACGCACTAGAACACTTGATGTCTGAGTTGTGTTTTCATTGCTTCAATAATAATGTGTGAGTGAATATTGTAGCTGTCATGAGTTAATGTAGGGGACTGACTCAGTATTGGTTGTCTCCACAGGGTCTCTTGGTGGCCATCTTGTACTGTTTTGTCAACAAAGAAGTGAGTCTCCTCATTTACACGACAAAAACACTTTTGTCAACCCCTGACTTTTCTCCCGTTATCACATTAATAACATCTACTTTTGTCTCCGTCCTCTCCTCAGGTGCAGTCCGAGATCATGAAGAAGTGGAAGCGCTGGAAGCTAGGGAGGAACATCGAGGAGGAATACCGCCACACCTACAGCAATACCCCAAACACGAAGACAGCCAGCCTGTTGAACCATGTGTCTCGACTGTCTCATCTCCCAGACATTGCAAAAACCTCTGCCCCGGTCTGCAGCCCTGAGGAGAGGCACAAACTTGTGGCTGGATGCCACAACGGTATGGTCCATGGTAAGGACGCAGGCCAGTCCACCTCGACGGAAGAAGGAACCATCAGCCACTGCACCCTAGTGGAGGACATCAGCCTTACGGACAAGGTGCAGGGTTATAAGGGTCAGAGAGAGAACGTGGAGAGCCACATGTGAAAGCCACTGGGAACGAGAACTTGATGAAGAAACTTGGAAGACCTTTAGCTCTGGCTCTGACATGCTGCCCTGGGTGGCTGTGAAGAGCTGGGCTGATAGTCATCTGTCAGAGCAGTCTTTGCCCAGAGATCAGTGTCACTGGGAGACCGAGCAGTACTCAGCCCTCTCCACAGCATGAGAATGGAGAATAATATGGCAGACATCCATGTTGAGATGTTTAATGTGTTGTGAGCCCCATGAATGGATTTCTGTAGATGTTTGTCAGATGGTGAAAGAAACTGATGTATGTTGAACAATGCGACAACAGCATCTCAAGGCAGATAAGCCATGTAAAATAATACGAAAAAAACCCCTTAAACCTCAAAAAGCAACAACGGAACCAAAACAAGACAAAAAAACAACAAAAAAAGACACAGGGTCTTTGCTTGAACCTCTGCTTTAATTTGTGCTGTGTGTCAAGTGTGTGTTTTGTGGTACTGGAGGTTAAAGACAAACTGGACATTGAACTGCATACACAAAGAAGACCAAACAAGCTGACCCAAAACAAGATGGTAGGGAACAGAGGAAAATGCTTTTTTTTTTTTTTGCTTTGCTCTGATATCTGTAAATGGTTTCTTGTCTATACTGACTTTGATGAAAATGTACAGAAAAAGAAGAAACATTCTGTTGACTGTGGTGACCACAGTGTTGTTCAAGCGGCCCCATTCAGGGCCCATTGGAAATTGGCAGCTGCTCTCACCAGGTAATTCCTGGCTTACATATAGATATTAAAAAATGTCAAAAGATGGTATGGGATTCATTATAAATAAGCTAAAATGATCATTGCTTGACTTACTTAGGTGTTTTACAATAAAAAGAAATCTTTTTTATGTAGGTCTAAACCTTAGATACTGCTGAGGGCTAAAGTTGTAATTGTGTAAATATGCCAGGTGTGTTTTCAAGAGGAATAGTTGCAATTCTGTGCCATTAAATATGTTTTCTTTTCCCTTTGCCATCAGATGTTGTCTGACACATACCTTTGCGTACTTTATGAACTTCTACACAGTAGCACACTCAACCCTTGAGATGGAAGCTGATAGGGGAACTCATGCATAAAGTATGAATACAACACTGTGACTCTAAAAAACATGTCAATCCTGTCTACAAGGATGTTTTTGCGATTTTAAATATAGGCTGTCATGCATGCAGATTGCGCAGATTTAGTGAGCTTAAGTTAAAAATATATATAAACTGGGGGGAATCATTCGCTGAGGATGCATGTCGTACAGTGTCATCACATCAGTATCTCCACTGTGCAAACAGCAAAAAGTCAGAAATCCTGCACTTATGACTGCTCGTGCCCAGTTACTCTACAGACAGTGTTTATTATTCTACCTTATCCTGTGTCTGCAGGCGCTGTGGACACTTAGAACAAAACTCTGCACCCTTAAAGTAGAACAAAACCTTTCTAGTAAGCATTCTAGTGACAAAGAACACTAAATTAGCAGTGGTACATTTGCTTCTGAATACATTGCATTTATTTTTAAAGACGGGATGCCTCCTGCAGAGCATTCATTCATCTTTGATTTGCTAAACATTTTGCCAGAACTAACTCAACTTGACTTTGTATGTGTGACTATTTGCACAATGTTAATTTATAATGGGCAAATACTGTGTGTATATATGTGTTTATACAGGTGATTTATTTGATTGCTGTCAATATATTTCATGGCATGTCTGTGTGAATGCGTGTGTATTTTCGGGTATGAATGTGTGTAGTTTCAGTATTCCATATTTGTGGATGTGTCACAGTAGGATGAATCATTTTCTACAGCCAGATACACGATGGGTTGATATAAACCTGTACAAATGGCTTCACACAGAGCAGAGGTCGCCATAAGTTGCCATAAGTTAGTCCCATACACAGATAGCTAAGTTAGATAGCATACACAGTATCGCACCACATGACATTCACAGAAGTCGTGCCTATATAAGGCATAAGGAAGACACAGCTCTGTGTTTATTATGGAAGCTTCTCAGTATCATTTTGTTGTTCAGAGCTAAATTAGAGTCCACCAGCAACATGTTTATCATTCAGATAATAGCTCTGTGCATTTCAGCCAGGTGCTGACGGTATAAAAAATTGCAGGTTGTGGCTGTTTTTCATCAGCATCTGCTGAGGACTGTAATAGAGCAGGTTGATGTCTAATACTCAGAATTGAGCTGGGAGCATGATGCACACTGAGCTGCTGTTGCTTAGAGGTGAATTTGCAGTGTTTTTCTTGTTTTACAGAGCAGGAGAAATGTTTGGATACTGACACAGTAAGAGCAGAGTATATAAGTATGGTCAAAGTATATTGCTAATTTCATTTCAAACTAATTTCAAACATGTATTTTAAGCTGTGACCATAACCATGTATGTTTTTGAAGCCAGCAGCTTGGGTCACTCCCCCTTCTGGACCAAAGTGGTTCTGTCTGAATGTATTCTTAAAGAGGCCCAAATCAGTATGTTCCTTTTGATTTTCTCTTAAAGGTGGTTATGTACAGTATATTAGCTGTGAAGAACCAATCAGTAAAAACTGACTGTATTCAGGTGTATACAATTCATTATATATTGTGTCTGCTTATCAAACTTTGTCAAAATAGTGAAAGAATAAATTACAATGTATGTGAAAGAGGATTTTAACTTGCCGTGTCTTTTGTATTGGTTAATCATATTACATTAGTTACATTCATAATGTTAAAATAAAAAAGAGAAAGCAGTACAGATTGATTTTCTTTGCTTGTTGATGATGTAGGCTGCAGTGGCTAGCGGGCATCTTTCAGGCTGACTGAATGCCAGGTTGGCTTATAAGAGAGGTGAGTATTGATTTTAGCCCGGGGTCAGCTGCTGTTTAAGAGCACACACTTTTCCTTATTGTGGCCAAAAGCCACTGGATAGGTCAGCTCATAATGACTTATTAAAACCACTCAATTTCAACTTCCTAGTATCTTTAAAAAAAAAAAAAAAGGTGCCAGCATACACTATCAGAACTGCTTGTCGGATGGTCAAATAATTTCAGAATCCCCAACCCCCACACCTTTCCGATGTCGAAATTGGGAGGGCTTTCTGAAATTGACATCTACCTCACACCGTGAGCGGCCAGACATGCGGAGGTGAGAAAGGAGCCAGGGTTTCCTCTCTATGATGGTCGTTTTTTTCCCCACCTTTGAGTGTGGCTGTTCAAGAAAACAAAACCCGGCCCTGATGGTGGTTACTGTTAGCAAAGCCTCACGTGTAATAGCGGAGAAATTAAAGACTAAAAGGACAGACAAGGCCTGGATGGTGCATCAATTTTTAAGAAATTGCTAAAACAAATAAAAGTAAATGTCTCCACCCTTTGGCGGCCACAGTTTTCGCCCTAGGAGGCTGAAATTTGGCATGGAGCTCAAGTGTGTGTTTGTGAATCCTTCATTATCGGACCATTATTTAACAACTTTTGAACTCCTATTACTGGACTACACGCCATTAGGCAAAAACTCCTACTCTAGATGTCTATCTCATAGTGCTGTAGCTAAATTTAAGGAAGTGATTCCATCAGCATTTAATTTGGTGCTATGTCTCAAATTAACAGAGGACTCCTATGCTAATTTCAGCCCCTCCCAAATTGACCATCTTGTTGATAGTGCTGCAGGCTCACTGCGAATGACACTTGATTCTATTGCCCCTCTAAAAAAGATGATAATAAAACAAAGAAGGTTAGCTCCATGGTATAACCCCCAAACCCACAAATTAAAGCAAACACACATATATATATATATATATATATATATATATATATATATATATATATATATATATATATATATATATATATATATATATAAGACTACGGTCTAGAACTGCTTTTTAGGAAAAGTGCAATGAGATAACTTCTGTTATGAATTGCCACAATCTAAATAAAATTGAACTGAATTGAAATTGAATGCCAATTGGCTACAAGGAGCATGGCAGTGGGAGTGGCCTTTCACAAAAAGGTGCATAACTTCCAAAGGGATTCACAGACAAGATTTTGTGGAAAGAGCCAAAGGACAGCTGATTAACTGTTCATGCCAATTGGCAAAAAGGGGGTGTGGTAGTGGGAGTCGCCTAAAACAAAAAGGCGCATAACTTCTAAACGGATTCACGTAACATGACCAAACTTTGTAGAAACACACACACACACACACACACACACATCATTGGATTAAGCAGAGTTCCTTTGTTATTGGTGATGGTTTGCCCCCTTTCATAACTCATGAACTCACTGTGAGGTTGTGTGTGTGTGGCTCCTTGAACACATGGATTCATTCGCATATGTGGTTGCAGTTATTGCAGTTATTCGCGCTTGTTCTAATGTCAACCACAGATGCAAGCAGAAACTGTGCAGAGTCCCATTCACTGCCTCTGTGCTGCTCTCAAACTTTGTGGTTTTGTCTTTGTTTGAGCATCACCCACATCATAATGTATAATTTAATAATGTAAAGCCCATTTTAAACCTGTGATATTAGCATAATCATATTCTGACCCTGCTGAGACAGCGCAACCTGTTAAAGATTCTCAGTTTCAAAAGACTGATAATTACTTACAAAAAAATATCAAATGTGCTAATCTTAACAGCTAACTCAGACTATTGTATTGTACTCTCTTGGCAAAACTCTGTGCAAAGGAGTCTTCTCGACTGCTTCTTCAGCAACATGTGATTAATGTAAGAAAAGCAGATGTTTGAACTCTGACAAAATGTCCTTGAACATTTTTCTGCACAGCCATACCAAAATCAGCGAGCAGTGTGGAGCGAAGAGCAAGACATCTTGTGACAGTGGTAGTTTTCAAATTTACCGGATTTCTGATGTAATAGCAACCCTGACAAAAACACAAACAAAATGTATCCCTAGAATATTCATTTGAAATTACTGACATGTCCTTGTTTGCCTTAACAACTAATTATGTACAGCATGTTGTTTAGCAGGGTCAGCTTCCTTTAAGAAAAGACCACAAGGGTTTATTTCAACATGGAACAATTTAACGTCCTTAGGGTATAAGAAGATGGGAAGTGGTGGAAACAGCATCTTTTCTGCACTCCATAATGAACAAGGAGTAAGTAAATATATTGGGGGAAAGGTCAATGGATGTAGTGTTTATGTTTTCTCCCTGAGGCCTGTGAACTGGCCTTGTGTCCTGATATGGACAAAAAGATTGTGTGAGAGTGGACCATAAAGCCAGTGTGGTATTCTCCACCCTCAGCTATCTGACAGGCTTTTGGCTGTGTGCGGCTATCATCAGTTCCTTAGGATCCTTAGCATGGCACAGCTGGAGAGGCATGGTGCACAGACAATGTGTATTTGTGAATGAATATTTAACATCCACATATCTCACCAAGCTACCTTAAATTCTTTATCTCTCAATGCAGTGCACGCATATGTTACTAAATTAGTTAACACTGTGAGTGACCTGTGACATGTGCTGAAATTGTTACATGAAATTATTACATCACAACAGATTACATCAGAGTTTTGGTTTAAAAAAATACTTTGTGCATAGGTAACATACAGTATGTCATAAGTTATATTCATGGATGTAATATTAGTGCTGTCATATTCTTCTTGATGTCTAAATGAGTAAAAAGTACTTAGTACTCAGTTTCATCTGTTTATCTGACAAAGGGATTGTGTCATTATGGTTCAGAGCAGCACAGTCACTGAACATGCTGAATTGTAACAAGCAAGCTTTTCAAAACAAGCCTTAGTTCTGCAGTCATGATATGATTGCCCAGAGCACACACGCTAGAAAATATCAGATATCACATTCTTAACATGTAAATGAAGACTGCTCTTACAAAGTGTGTATTGCTTCTAGCACTGTTTCTTCTCCTATTGCTCTCTCTCTCTCTCTCTCTCTCTCTCTCTCTCTCTCTCTCTCTCTCTCTCTTTGTGTTTTCGTTATCTTCTTCTCTCATTTGTCCAAGAGAGCAGGAAGTGAAGAATGGAAAAGAAAGTAAAATACTTTTTTTTAAACTTTTGGCTGTTTGGAAACATTCATGAGAAACCATTAAATACGTTGGGTGCTTCTCTAAACTGCTCTTTGCTAACTCAGTTCAGCTATTGATCACTGTAAACTCTACGGAGTCATCAATTACCAGCCTCTTTTATTGTCGTATAAATCCCCTCACCAGGCAGCTCCCATTCATCATGCCACTCCACCCACACTAAGTAAGCGAGCATGGGCACTGCCAGTCACAGGAGCAGCTCATGCAAACAAAATAAGGCAATGATCAGAAACTGGACTTTTTTGCATTAACCAATTCATCATTTCTAATGTAAGCCAGTGTACACATTACAGCATTTACCTTACCTTTTGACCTATTTGAAATTCACATGAAAACCGTAGGAACATAAATAATTATAACCAAAGATCTAAACATGTTTGAAAACCATTTTTTTTATATTTTGGTTGAGACACAAGCACATTGAAATAATTTAGCTAGAAAAAACATTTCTTTAGGCACATTAAAAGCAGTAATGTGTGTAAACTGGTGAACATGGCACACACCTGCTAAACATCACAATGTTGTACATTGCACATTGTCATTATGCAGTTTCCATAAAAAGAAAATTAGTGATATAAATGTATCCCTTTAAGCCATTTAGAAATTACCCTAAGCCCAATGCACAACGATTCAATGAAGCAATTACGTAGGCTAATTAATCTGAAAATTAATAGGTTTTGGACTTTTTTAAGTCATAAATTAAAAGTAATTTCCTCTTTTAAAAGGACTGTGATGCTGACAGTGCGGATTTGCAAAATCTATGTCAGAAACCTTGTAACCCAGAAAGCGGATGTGGGTAAGTTCAAATATTCTCCCCTACACAACTACATGTGTTTGTCACATCATTTTTGTCTCGGCCTATGAAAGCGTGTCACATGACTGATGCAAAAAGCTAGCCTACACAAAAACATTTCCTCATGTTTAGGGTTTGGACTGCTGCTCAGCTAAATTAGCACATCATTTACTCTGTTTCACAGAAGGTGGAGGAGGAGAGGGGAAGAGACGAGCAGAGAGAGAGACCGGATCGGTTTGGTTAATGCATGAGCGTCATCAGTCAGGTTGTTAGAGCTCATTAACTGTGTTTGAGAGGTCCTGTTATCGTCTCTCTCAAGCAGAGCAGAATCCCCTGGGTACACACACTCTGGGTCGAAGCAACCCAATCTACCAAAGCTACTACATCCCCATGTAATATGAAGAAGACCCTCTCCGCTTACGCACACACACTCACCACACGCACCACAGAGCCTCATCTGAGAAATCCCCCTCACCACGGCCTAATAGTCTGTCAGCAGCCCTGCATGGTCTGGTCTCAAGCATGCCAAATTAAATCAACTAAATGTGCAATCAGATTATCGCCATCAAACACAGAATAAGTTGAATAAATCCAATATCTCAGACAGCGTGGTGGTTGGAGTGGAAGCACTGAGGTAGAGTGACTGACGTGGCTCTGGGTAAATTCACTGGCTCGGATGGGAGTCTGATACCCAACAGCGTCTCTCAGAGGAAGATTAAAAGAAGAGCTCTCAGTGCACGTTACCATTCTGTGCTCAGCAGTGTGGCTCAGAATAGCAGAGGGAATAAAATACCATTACTGATATCCAACAGTAGAAATGCCAGTTCAAATTTTGGGATATACCCTTATTCATTTACTTAGATGAGAAGATAGATACCACTCTCATGCCTGTATGGTAAATATGAACCTACAGCCAGCAGCTGGTTAGCTTAGCTTAGCACACACTGGAGACAGGAGGAAACAGCTAGCCAACAGTCACAAAATCCAAAGTGTTATAATGATAATTATCTGCTGGACTATTTCTTTCCTCTGAGCAGTTGCCAGGCAACCAGCGGAAGCTCCAGGAAGTTACTGGCCCCAGCCAAGAAGTAGCCTGACACTTAACCCCTTGTAAATATATGATATATTATTTTAACTAGTGAGCTTTTGATACCTTTGGACAGAGCCAGGCTAGCTGTTTCCCCTTGTTTCCACTCTTTATTATGCTAAGCTAAGCTAATCAGCTGTCGGCAGCTTTATATTTACCGTACATTTACCGACATGAGAGTGGTATCAATCTTCCAAGCTAATCCCACCAGAAAGCAAATAATCGTATTTCCCAAAATGTTTAACTATTCCTTTGCATCTGTAAAGCTGGAATCAGTCAGCTACAAACTAGTCCCAATCTCAAAACTTTTAGTCTTAATTCAAGCAATCATATCATTGTGAAAGACGCTTTTTTTTTTTTTTAGCTTGTTTATCATTTCCAGAGGAGATTAGAATAATAAAAGACAGCTGGACACAATAATTTACTCAAATCAGGATGTAAGTGCTATAGTAATAGCCTCAAAAAGCCTAAATGAATCATTCAATTGCTTTCATGATGCTATTATTTAAAAGACACTAATTCTCTTGTATTATGTGATGAAAGCCCAGTCACAGTTTAAATTTGTTAATTTATAACCGTTGAACGATTTGATACATTTGACAGCTTGTGGCTGTCATACACACTGCATGCTGCATTTAACAGCAGTTGACACGAGTAACTGATGTTTTTTTAGCCACTCACTGTTTCATTCACTCTGATGGACAAGATACATTAATAATGGCGGTCATAAGAATGTGAGGAAAATAATTAGACATTGACAAAACAGATGTTAATGTGGAAAATGATGCAGTGTATTCAGAACTGATTTAATCTTCACCTTAAACTCAAAGGCAAAGGATTTTTTTTGCGCACATGATTTATTTTTTTGTCCAACTTACTGTACAAACATCCGCACTTGGGAAATACTGTGGGGCACTGTGGCCTCCTGTCAAATCTAACATAACAATTAATGATTAATTTTTCCCTCCCGGATTTTCCTACCTGGTTAGATGATTGGGAAGAAGCCACAAGCCTGATATGAGATTTAAATTCAATTCATCATTTATTATTTTCCACAGAATGCCTGTGGGTATTTTCTGTATTTCATTTGGGCCAAACACTCCATAAAACGCTGGTTAAACAAATACTGCCCAGGCTTTCATCACATTTCAATAAGACATATTTGTGGGTAGTAACCATTTCATGCGTTACTCGGATTTACAAAACCTTGCTGCAAGGAAATTAGCAATTATGGTGCATGGCAAACATCCCAAAGAGTTTGGGAAGCCAAACTTATGTTGCAGTTTTTCATGGTTTCTTTGGGAAATGACAGTAGCCATAATCGACTGGGCAACTGAACAGAGTTTCCTAGAGAGATTGTACCACTTCACCTCAGGCAGTGCCAGTGAAACCTCTGTACCTCAAAGACTGTCAAGCCTTTACAGAGGTTTTTAACTCCTCTTAAACTCTAAATGTCAGCTTTTCTGACTTGTACAGTTCTCACACTCCCTTAGGTTATTCCATCTGTCCTGACCTTTAGTAGCAGTGAATCACACTGTATCCTGTACTGTATCCTGACTCCAATGGACAAATTTTCCTCTTAGCTCCCAAAGGTTAATTTTATGCTTTACTGTCAGGTGTATATTATTTATGGCCTATATGTCACTAGAAATAAAACAGGTTACTCCTACCACGTTAGCCTACACATGTAAATTGTACAAAATATGACATTTATGCAGGTACTAAACTTTTGACCTGCAGTAACTCAGTGATGAACTAAACATCCTATTCAAAAGCCACGGAAAAAGACCCGTCAGAGAAAGACAATTTATTTTTTCAAAGCTGAAAATTTCTATTATAGATAAATCAATTACTCTACTAAAGTACAGACCATTATGTAGTTTTTCAGAGAAATCCTCAAAGCCTTTTATGAGAAGCTGAACAACTATGAGCATAAAAGCTTGTCAAAAATGTAATTTAAATGCAGAAAAGGACGAGGATGTTATTGAAATGAGAGAAATGGCAGGGGATGGGAAATGGCAAGAAATGCCAAGAAGTAGTTTAAAAAATCATCATCTTTTAAAATGTTTGTTTTATTCACTCACACTTCACAGATCTATATTTTACTTTACTGTTGGGTTGTGAACTATTATAATCTACTCTACCTCTTATTAAACTTACATGTCACTATTTGTTATTGACATTTTGTACAACTTACAGTACATTTGTGATCATTTTCAGGTGAAACGTGAGCTTGTTGTGTCTAACACTGGGTCAAAATAACTATTTTAATTTGGGTAAATAAGCCAACAGTAATATATAAAAATATCACTAATACTGGGCTAAAAACAGCCCATTGTCTTGGGTTTTATTGGTGATCCAATGGTTAAGTTAACCCAGTCAAGTCAATTTTATTTATACTGTATACAGCACTTTTCTGGTCTATTGACCATGCAAAGCACTTTACAACACTTGTCACATTCACCCATTCACACACACATTCATACACTGATGGCAGAGGCTTCCATGCAAGGTGCAAGCTGCTCATCAGGAGCAATACAGCACTTCCTGTCCAAAGTGCTCACCATGATACTAAGCTTACCTATACACACACTCACACACCGACTACACAGCCATCGCGAACAATTTGGGGTTCAGAATTTGCCCAAGGACACTTCAACTGGACTAGCGGCCCTCCAATTACTAGCCGACCCACTCTACCACCTGAGCCACAGCCATCCCATTTTTGTGCGTGTAGGTAGGCAGGCAGGTAGGTAGGTCATTTTTTTCCCCCAGAGCATTTGATTTATTGATTGTTGTCAGGATGTGAAGATAATTTCTGATGAGATCAGAGTAATAAGAAGTAATGTGACTATATTAACCCAAACTGGGTCAGTTTTAAACTAGAGATTCATTCATTCATTGACATTCGTCAGCGCAGGCCTTACATTGATGCTGTGCAAAATGAGACTAAGTAGTATTCGTAAATATTGATTTACGAATAGTGGCAGTAGTGGTAACGGACACTCTCTTACAGTCAGCCTGTAAGTTGCTGCCAGCAGTCCCTGTTTAAAACCATAATTAAGTGACATCATCATCATTGTTGGGCACTGAATTTCATCTGTATTATAACTCATCAGAATTAAACAGCTTGGCTCCTTATTATCCAGATTACATCATTAAAAGCTCTGTATTGGATGTAGAAGTACACATCATTATTAGATAAACCCCCAAAATTGAGCAACAACGTCCTGACTCAAATGAATTTTCCTGCCTACTGAAATTGATAAGCCTCATGACATCTGTATGACCATCTCAATGGGGCTCTCTGACCAGACCATGACCTTCTTATTACAGTGTCACATCCGTGGATCCACCCCTCGCCTAAAGGACCAAATGTAACTTCCTGCTCATGGTTTCATGACCTCCTTGATGGTCTTTCTAGTTAGCAAGAACATATGATATGTCATTCCCGTTTGGCCTTGTAGTACTAATGAGAGTGTTGAGCAAGAGGCTACATCAGCATCATGCTGCTCTGCAACCTGCTGCAGCTTCACACTGAAAAAATAGGTCCAGTGAACAGAAGCTGCCAGGAGATTAAAGCTGTCTCCCCAGTTCTCTGCGCATTCATTTACCCAGCAGCCTGGTGAGTGAATCCTGATGCGCGATTTAACACTGAAACCCCCCTAGTAGGAGATGTAAACAAAGAAACAAGTTAATGATTACCTAATGGGAGTTGCACTGTTTGCTCATCTACAAAGCAGGTGGTTTTAAGTAAAAGACAGAAACTTGCCTGCTTTGAATTCATGTCTGCTCATTAATCCTCACTGCATGTACCAAGGCCCCATGAGTGCGCTAATTCTCTGGTGCCAGTGGCTGCACTGGGGAAGAGGAATCTTGCAGACAGTAATAGCCTAACTGAGATGCTCTGCAGAGAGGTCATTCACAGATGTTGTATTTCAATCAGATGTTTCATTAGTGTCTGGTCAATAAGGATTTGTGTTCTGTTCTCTTGAATGGCAGTCACAGATGAGGTTATTCAAAAACAGGATGGAAAGTGGCAAAGAATAAGTGATGCAGAATTCACTGAGGAAACTATATTTAAAGTGGTAAAAAAAAAACTTAATTTCTAACTTCAAAATAGAAGACCACAAATATCAAAGGTCAAACCTGTCTCAGCTCCTCATTTAGTTGATTTGAAACATCTCTAGCATCTCATGGTTGTCATTTTTTGAGCGTGAATCTGTTTATTTAGCCTTTACAAGTTGTATTTCTTTCCTCAAAATTTCGTTGTTGGTGATACAGATACAGGTTCAAATGTTGTATCCAAAGATGGGAATCAAGAGAGCTCATTCTATGAAAATAAAAAATAAAAAAATCATCTCTAAACCCTTCGTTCCATTCTCTGTTTAATCCATCTAATATAAGACCCCTGATTACAAAACAGGCTATTGCCCCTCACTACGAAGCCACATTCTCTGACCACAGACTCTTTGTTACAGACAGAGCAGGCCGGAGACACTAGTAAGAAACAGGAGGTTTTTATTGTACAAGTAATAGATTGGCAGAATAGGAAATGGCACTGATACCGTCCTTAGACCAGCCGAACTGGAGATCTGCGGCTGCAGATACACACACGGGAGACTGAGGACCTTGGGCTGCTGAGGCGTACACAGGAGACTGGAGGTTTGGGGCTGAGATGACACTCACGGGAGACCGGATACAAACGGAATCAGGATCGGGAGTCTTGGAATGAAAAAGGCGTCTTGACGTAGCGAGGTAGAGTCCGTATTGTCGTACTTTGACAGGCTACTGTGATCTGTCCTTTTCCAAACGAAACCGGACACTGACTCGGGTGATGAATGGGGTTTTATAGTGAGGTGAAGTGCTAATTACGTGCAGGTGTGTGATTAGTGACAGGTGTTTGAAATTAGTACTCAGGTGAGGGAGTGCGGAGTGTATGTGGGGTTGTGGAGCCTGGCGTATCTGTGACAGTCTTCTGTCAGCCTCTCTGTGTTTGGCATCTGCTGACAAGCCTTTATAATCTGAGGAATAGGAAAGATTGGTCTGCTCATCTGAGACATCTAACCTTTTTATCCCTGATCCCACCAGCAGTTTCAACTGGATACAAGCGCACTTCACTCTATTAATCCTACCTGCTCTGCCTGTTGTTATTCCACACTCATGTGCTATAGACTGCTCCTCAACAGGGATGTATGTCATTACTGTGGTAATAGCATGACTATGTTCTGCCCAGTTGGAAAAAATAAACAAGTAAATGTACATCTATTCAGCTCAGTATTTCCCTAAACCACATGGCCTTGAGAGGGATGGATGGAGAAGAACCAAGCCAGACATGAATCAGTGTAATAGTTTTTCTAGTTTGTGTGTAATAGATGATGGCGATAGCAGCTATCTTACAGGCAAATCATGGGCAAGATTAGTTACTGGTGTGGTCAATTCTAGATAAACTAGCAATGGTTGTATTGTTTGTAGGTTTTTTGCTAATTGCATGTCTTATCACAAGTGTATATTTTTTCCTGATACATTTTGCTTATGTAACAACAACACATTTTCAAACTTCAGCCATGCTAGCGGCTCTGTGAGGCTGTACTTAGCCACAACAGTGCTTTAAGCTAAACATACTAACATACAGCATGCTAACACATGCACAATGATGATGCTAACATTGTGATGTTTAGCAGGTATGTTTGCCATGTTCACCATCTTAGTTTAGCATTTTAACATGCTATCATTTGCTGATTAACACTAAACACAAACTGCAGCTGAGGATGAAGGGAATGTCACTAGTTTTTCAGGTGACTGGGAATGAAACAAAGTACTGGACAAATGTCAACCTCATGGTGGCCCTAGCGGAAAAGTCAGGGGATCATCAAAGTCAGTAGGATAGTTCTGGACAATAAATGTCTGTACAATCTGTGTCCATCAAATAGATGCTGATGAAAAGTCCCACCTGTACCAAAGTCCATGCCAATCCATACAATAGTTGTTGAGCTATTTCAGTGTTGGACAAATTGACCAACAGACCGACATTGCCATCCATAAAGCCACGCAGCATGACTAAATACTCTGAATAACTTTGAAGCAACTACTATAGTTAATAAACTAACTGATGCTGCTCTTATATCTCTACAAGTAGAATAATGGATCCCAGAGTATACATTATGTTTCAAGGGTACATACAGAAAGCTAAAAATTGCTCTGTATGGAAGCTGAGCCTTTAATGCCAAGAGCACTGATTGAGGATGTAACAACACTTTTAAGTGAGGAAGTCAGCATAATGTGCTAAGCTAGAACAGCTGTGACCCTCCGGTAACACATCTCTTACTGCATATCCCGAGTACCACATCTCTTGTAAATAGCCGTGCAGCCGCGCTAAAGTAATGCCTGCCTCATCACTTATCTTCATCTCTGTATGTGTCCAAGCTAGAGAAGAAAAAGAAAAACAAGCAGGATCCTGGAGTGAAGCAGAGCCAGTGTGCCTGCAGCCAGACTGTAAGTGGCAGAAAGCGAATGTGTCTGATGGGAAAAAAAGCAGAGCAGTGTCTGTTGAAGGGATGTAGTGGTTTTTGCCCTGAGATTAAAAGGGACATCAAATCTCATTTTACATAAAGACCTTGTTGATTACAACATCCATTCTAACCAAACATCCATTTTTTTTACTTGCTGTAGCTCTCACAGTGCCAGTGGACTTTCGAAAGAGTTGTTGTGATGGCTTTTAGAAGGAGTTATCAATCGTCGACAAGCAACGGTTAGGCACCTTGGCAATGAACGAGCAAAGCACACTACATCTCCACTGACAGATTCTCATTTGTTACCTCACACCATACCATTAGACAATCATACATCAGCGAACACAGTATTTACTGGAAAAAGCAGCAGAATAGCAAGCCTCAGTTTTTGTCATGAACATTTATGAACAGACATCATGTCTCCTCATTTCAAGAATGTACCATGTTTTTCTTTGTACTAGACTTACCAATGAACCCAGTAGTAAGGAAAGTCCATTTACCATGAAGCAATGCTGGTAAGCATCTACAGTACATGTTGCTGTCTGGTAAGTGACTGTTTATGACTTGGATTACTGTATGCTAGTGTTTAAATGATAATGTGTATTAGTGTAGTAAACTATAGCAGCCACCTGTGTTTATTGCTTTTAAGGGGTTCAGTTTGACATGTTAAGAACGACAAGGGGACTGCTTATTTTAATGAAAGAGTCCACTCTAGAGAACTTGTACACTGTTATATGCTGTCAGTCATACCCATTTGGTGTACCCATGGACCCAAACCTGTATTCATTGATTTTTTGGCCACTTGGGGGCAGCGCAGTGTCAACATATTATCACCTTATCAAGTTGATGCAGAACGTATTACACCGCGAGCTTACAAGGAGCGACAGTGTTTAGCAGAGTCATGTTGGTCGTGTGTCCATGATGAACGTAAGTCCAATCTTCATTCTCCTTTTTAGTTTTGATTTCTCTCCACGAACTTTGGAGAGAAATACATCCATAAATCTTCTCTTTGGTCTTCCTCTAGACCTCCTGCCTGGCAGCTCCAACCTCAGCATCCTTCTACCAATATATTCACAGTCTCTCCTCTGAACATGTCCAAAACACCTCAGTCTGGCCTCTCTGACATTATCTCCGAAACATCTAACATGAGCTGTCCCTCTGATGTACTCATTCCTGATCCTGTCCATCCTCGTCACTCCCAAAGAGAACCTCAACATCTTAAGCTCTGCTACCTCCAGCTCTGCCTCTTGTCTTTTCTTCAGTGCCACTGTCTCTAAGCTGTACAACATTGTTGGTCTCACCACCGTCTTGAACACCTTTCCTTTCATTCTTGATAGGAAAGGTGTTCCTGATACTCTTTTATCACACAACACACCTGGCACTTTTTCTCCACCCGTTCCACCCAAATACTGCATCTGTTGTACTCTTTCTAGGCATGAAACCATATTGCTGCTCACAAATGCTCACCTCTGCCCTTAGCCTAGCTTCCACTACTCTTTCCCACAACTTCATTGTATGGCTCATCAGCTTTATTCCTCTGTAGTTGCCACAGCTCGGTACATCTCCCTTGTTCTTAAAAATTGGCACCAGTACACTTCTCCTCCATTCCTCGGGCATCCTCTCACTCTCCAAGATCTTGTTAAACAAACTAGTCAGAAACTCTACTGCCACCTCTCCTAGACACTTCCATACCTCCACAGGTATGTCATCAGGACCAACTGCCTTTCCACTCTTCATCCTCTTCAATGTCCTCCTCACTTCACTCTTGCTAATCTTTGCTACTTCCTGCTCCACACCAGTCACCTCTTCTACTCTTTGTTCCCTTTCATTTTCCTCATTCATCAACTCTTCAAAGTACTCCTTCCATCTTCCCATCACACTCCTGGCACCTGTCAATACATTTCCATCCTTATCTTTAATCAACCTAACCTGCTGCACATCCTTCCCATCTCTATCTCTTTGTCTGGCCAACCTGTACAAATCCACCTCTCCCTCTTTAGTGTCCAACCTAGCATACAAGTCCTCATATGCTCTTTGTTTGGCCTTTGCCACCTCTACCTTCACCTTACGCTGCATCTCCCGGTACTCCTGTCTACTCTCTTCAGTCCCCTCAGTGTCCCATTTCTTCTTAGCTAACCTCTTTCTCTGTATACACTCCTGCACTTCCTCGTTCCGCCACCAAGTCTCCTTGTCTACTTTCCTCTTTCCACATGACACACCGAGTACCCTCCTACCTGTCTCCCTGATCACATTAGCTGTAGTGGTCCAGTCATCTGGGAGCACTTCCTGACCACCCAGAGTCTGTCTCAGCTCCTCCCTGAAAACTACACGACATTCTTCCTTTTTCAACTTCCACCTCTTCGTCCTCTGCTCTGCCTTTGTCCTCTTCATCTTCCTCACCACCAGAGTCATTTTACACACTACCATTCTGTGGTGTCTGTCTACACACTTCCCTACCACTACTTTACAGTCACTGGTCTCTTTCAGATTACAACGTCTACACAAGATGTAGTCCACCTGAGTGCTTCTACCTCCGCTCTTATATGTCACCCTATGTTCCTGCCTCTTCTGGAAGAAAGTGTTCACTACAGCCATTTCCATCCTCTTTGCAAAGTCTACCACCATCTGTCCTTCTGCGTTCCTGTCCTGAAGACCAAACCTGCCCATCACATTCTCATCCCATTGAAATCTGCACCAATCACCACTCTCTCACCTCTGTGGATGCTCTGCATCACTTCATTTAACTCACTCCAGAATTTCTCCTTCTCTTCTAACTCACATCCTACCTGTGATCACCGCTGTCACTGCTTCTGAGGTTGGGATGCAAGTGAACAAGGACCCTACATCATAAGAAACCATAACGTCATCTGGGTCCAACTAGAGATGTTTCACTTTGTCCACAAATTTCTGTGTGTTTTCCACATGATGTACTGTGTTCCCCACCAACGGAGCCAAGATTGTAGTCAAATATTTGACTACAATCTTGACAGCGGTGATGAGAAGACTGCAGGAGGACTCCGCCTTGCAGCAAAGGACCAAGCTTACACCTGAACACATATGTAAACTATTAGACATCTGTCTCAACACAACCTACTTCCAATTCCGGGGACACTTCTACAGACAGATTCACGGCTGTGCTATGGGCTCTCCGGTCTCTCCCATTGTGGCCAACCTGTACATGGAACAGTTTGAGAAGAAGGCATTATCCTCGTTCCCGGGCACACCACCAAGTCATTGGTACCGTTACGTGGATGACACCTTTGTGAAAATCAAGAAACAAGACTTGGAAGCGTTCTCAGAGCATATTAATACGGTGGACCCCAACATCAAGTTCACGCGCGTGAGGATGCAAAAAGAGAACTGCTTGGCCTTTCTTGATTGTTCTACTCTCAGAGGAGAGGACGGAAAGCTCCAGATAGAAGTGTACAGGAAACCAACACGTACGGATCAATACCTGCTCTTTGACTCACACCATCCACTACAGCACAAGCTGGGTGTAATCCAGACATTACAACACAGAGCCAAAGAAGTGCCCACAGGCTCAGAGGGTAAGAAGAAAGAGGAAAGGCATGTCCAGAATGCACTCTCAGCCTGTGGTTATCCTACTTGGGCTATTAACAAAGTTAAAAGAGCCAAAAAACAGGACAAAAGTGTAACTGAACCAAGAAGGAACGGTGTCTCCATTCCTTATGTATCTGGACTGTCTGAAAAACTACAAAGGATCTTTAGACAGCACGATGTTCCTGTCTTCTTTAAACCAGGCAACACTTTAAGACAGAAACTCGTTCACCTTAAGAACAAGTTACCCACACAAAAACAGAGCAATGTTGTCTACTCCATTCAGTGCAGTGAGGAAAACTGCAAAGAACGGTACATAGGCGAAACCAAACAGCCACTTCACAAAAGACTTTATCAGCACAGACGACACGCTAACTCAGGATTACAGAGCGCCGTGCATTTGCATTTAAAAGCTACAAACCACACATTTGAAGACAGCGAGGTGGAGATTCTTAGTAGAGAGAAGAGTTGGTTTGAACGGGGCGTCAAGGAAGCCATTTTTGTGAAGAAAGAGAACCCCTCTTTGAACAGAAATGGTGGTCTGAGATTTAATCTGCCCAAAGTCTATCAGAGTGTATTATCACCTTGGTCACGCCTATCACATGCTAATCAGGCACTTAACAGTGATGAAGTAGATGCAGCCAGAGAACAATAGGCCTGATTACTGATCACTGGTCCATCTTGAAACTATTAGGTCAGTTTCAGGTGAAACTAGCTATTAACAGATACTCAGGCAGATTCCCTCCTGAGGGCAGGGCTTATGTAACTCAGAGTAGCTTAAATTTCCAGTTCCCGTCCAATTTTTTCACAATTGAGAATGACTTCCGGATGGGAGCCGAAACGTCTTGATTCTGAAAACAGTGTCCAGATGACTAGGACTGAAACCTTTTCTACGATAGAACACTCCTGGACGAATGAGGGACTACACCGTCTTATGTCAAGCTACATTTAATTTATTTTCTCACTTATAGTCACATGTTCAAATATGGGGCTAAAAATAAATCAGTTTTTCCTACTGCTTGTGGCAGAAAAGAAAACGTAGTCCTTCTAGTTCCTCCATTATGAAGACGCTACCTAGCAAACACATAGCCCGAATAATGTGCAAGTCTAATCACATTAAAACTTATATATAAATAAATCTTAGCAGGCTGCATAATTACTTACTGTAGAATTTGATTAAAGGTTCAATAACTGGAGTTTCTGTCAGTTCTAAAGAGGTCTCTGCTGTAATAGAGGCTTTCATCACCAAACAGTGTGGGCCATGGGAACCAGGGCCACTGTAATAAAAACACTGAGATATGATGCAGTCAGACCACTTGATTGCAAACAGAATCAGGTCACTATTTATGCCTTCCCTCACTTGGTTATCCTTGGGTACCTCCATCTCCTGTATGGATGTATGGTTTTAATGTTCTGCCCCAAGGTTAAGTGTTTCCAATCTGAACTGTTTAGAGGTGATGGAGCATCCCAAGAGCATCACAGACAGTACGTGGATCCTCTCTCTCGCACACATATATACACACAGCAGCTTTGCACACTCCCATTATCACTTTGAGTATCAGCTAGTTCGCCTCAGGAGAACGAAAACTAGTTTGCCTTGCAGATTAAATTTAAATGTAATAGAAGGAACTTCAAATCCCAGATGCCCATCCTTGGAACTACGTTTTAAAAACAAAATAGGAAAAAGAGCCAACAGCCATTTGCTCTGCTCAATATCCTTAACATGAAATTGTCAGTAAACACAAGGACTAATGTATGAAGAAAATTATATAAGCCTTTTGAAGACAAAGTAATGTGCCTGGCGCATGAACAATTAATGTTTGCATCGCTCTCATTTCTGCTAACTCTCGGCAATCCCTTCAGAGCCATTCGCTAAACCCTTCCCCAAACAGCAATTGTTCAGTCATAACTTAGCAACCATCACTTTTCTCAGCATATTGAAGTGGTGTGCATGGGGCTGTAATAAGAGCGATACTCTGTAGAATTTGTATGGCGATTTCTTGCATTTACCTTCTCCAAAACCAAAAATAAAAGAGCAAAAGTGTAAGGAATGGATTAAACAGTGTGTCTGCTCTAACGTAAGATGAAATATTTAGCATACCTGGCTTACTAACTTACAGTAGTAACCAAGTTATTATTATTAATATTTATTTAATAGGGACAGATACAATATACATAATGAATTGCATTAACAACAATTGTCCAGTGCAATGTATTACAGCATGCATAGCTACTGCTAATTTCCAATGCCTGTCTCTAGTTACTTCCAAGACCATGGGGCCACATTAACTAACTACTTTTAGTTTACACCCACAGTGTAGTACTGCCTGGATGCCATTAGAGTTTAGGGTAACGTTAGCAGCTCTGTCCTGCTCTTAATTGGATTTGGCAAGACAAGACAAGTCAGCTTGAAATATTAGAAAGTCTGAAGGAGACAGCGTTTTCAACTAACTCATGGAGCCAATGTTTGCTTAATTAGCTATCTAGCTACAGCTACATAAACAGATTCCAGCTGACAAAATCGACGATCGCCGGTTAGCAATGAGACGCCTGCTTTTGTCTGCCTCTGTCTAAAATTAAGGGCCCATTGTTTCAAAGTAAGTAAGGGTGGGCGGATCAAAGTGTAGAACGTTCAGTTGTTGTGAACACATCTTAGTGCATGTGCACTTTGCTTTTCCTCTGCTGTTGTCATGTCAACATACACGTCTCGCACCTGCAGTGTGCCCTGACTAATTTAATCCGACACATAATTGCAGTGATGGCTGATAAAAAGGCGATCATTGTTTAGAGCTATTTCACAGCTGTGAATGAAAACGTTGCTAACTGCAATGTGTGTATCAAACCTGGGTTTCACAGGTGGCAGGTAGAAATTCTACCATTCAGCTAACCTTACAATTATTGCTAACCTTTGAAAGATAATTTAATGGTTATGAAAATGTATTCAGATTTATTCTATTATGATGCATTCAGCTCAGAAATCATGACACAGTGCTCTCCTTTACATGAAGGTACATAAGCCGCATTTAAAAATAAAAAGTATCGGTATTGATATTGTTGATTCTGGCCCTGCATTACTTGGTATTGGATCAAAACAAAATTTTGCGGTATCGCCCACCCCTATTTCAGTGATTACTAAGAATTTCGAGCGGTAAATCTACCACTGTTATCATTGAAAACTCCTTATGTGCTGTGAGAGAACAGGAAGCTTAACAGGCATAGCAACAGTAGGGGGTTAGCATAACTGATGAGGGCCATTTGAGAAGAATAAATTCAGTGTATCTTAATTAGCTGTATTAAAGTTTGACAGAGTGATGCTGATTACTCTTTACAATGACTTAAGGGAGTCTTGCTGTTAAATATACTCAATGATCCCAAATGTACCCTTAACACAATCGAATGTAATTAGAGTTTGGTTTATCCGTGCGTAGATACCGTCATCAGAGCTCTCAGATATTGATGGTAAACCATTTCACTTCTCATTTTCTGAAAAAAACATTAGTGTTTTTTAATATAGCAGGAAAGACTAAAGCATTAGGAACCTTAATTGCAATAGAAGGAAATAATTTAATTATAAGCAAATGAGTGCTTAGAAACAATAAGGGGGTAGATGTGTGCGTTTGTGTCTGTGTGTGTGGGTGGGTGGTGTCAGGGTGGGTTGCGAGGGGACTAAATCCTGCTTCATATTACCAGAATGGGCTCAAAAATCAATGAAAATTAATGTGCCAGAATCTGAGTTTGCACATTGTCCCTGCATCATCATGATTATTTATTTTTTCCCTCAAAGATGAAACCATCTTGCGTGGTATGGCACACTGTAATATACAAGAAGGGACAATTGTTCATACTGTATTTATCTGTTCCCTTAAATATGACCTTCTCCATCTGCTTGTGTCGCCCATGAGGTCTGACTCTGTTTTATTGGGTTATTAAAAATTCCAAAATATATCTATCAAGCACAGCAAACATATGGTAAATTATTCCATTTGCAATTAAGAGTGGTAAAGCTAAATATCTTTTCAATGACATGGCTATGATGCTCAAATGTCATAGGATCCCTGCGGTGGATAGGAAAGATTCACAATATTACCCCACAACACTGTTTTACTCTTCTGCAGTTGTGTTTCTCTGAGATTAATCCTTAGCCTTGGAACATCAGCCCTCCCTGTTGTTCTCTCTGTGGATCTTCAGTTTCATTCACAGCAGGGCTCAGAGTGCCAGCCTCCTGTTCTACTACAATGCTCTTGATGATTTTTTTTTTTTTTAAACTGCACTGTGTGTCTGCCCTGGTCAGCAAAATAACTGGTGCAGAGACTCAAAGATTGTACAGATGGTACTGTCTATAGAGTCTCATCTTTCAAGGAGACAGAAGATTTTAGAGTAAAACTAGTTTAATTCAGTTTGTTTCTTTGCACAGGTAACAAAACACAAAAATTATATATTAAAGGATTAAAAATAAGATTGAGCTGTTGAGATTTTTACAAATGGGCTTCCGTAGACATATCACCATAAAACAAATAAAACAATGACAACTAAAATTAGATTTTATCAATGAAGAAATAAAGAAACAATAAAATGATTATCAAATCACAGAAGTGATCAATCTGACTACTAAATGTAGCAAGTCGGACAAAGATTCTTCATAACCTTTTTGTAAAGAAAGGATCTTAATAAGTTTGGTGGAATAAGTCGCAGCCCAATCAATACTGTAATATAGAGTGAGGTATGGGAAAACGAATCTATAATAAAGAGATAACAAACATTTGCTTTTATTGATGAGACCATTTGATTTGTTATCTTACTGCAAACTTAATGAGTATGACCTTTCCAGCTCAATGTTTTCATCAGGTAAAACACCAAGAAATCTTGTAGATGAGAATTGAGAGATATTTCCATTGAAAAGGCAAGAATAACATTTACAGTAACTTTTGTTTTTTGCATTAAATATCATGCAATTGTATTTATTAACATTTTTAGAAGGTTTGTTCATTTTAAACCATAAAAAACACCAAAGTATGTGTGTGTATGTATCAAATCAAAGAAAGAACTGAGTAATGTATAGAAAGAATATCACACTGTAGCTAATTGGAAAACCAGTCTATGAAATGGTCCAATTTCCTGTTTCTGTCTCTGCATCTGGTCCTTACTGCTGGTCCTAATCTGCTTGAGTTCCCACGAATCCTCATCCTGACAAAACAGCCATTTCCTCAGACAGTGGTTTCCATATTCCTCATAAAGCTGACTGAACATGAAACTGATGTCACAATAGTTCACAGTTAGTGACAGTTTGACTCTCCAGCTTTGGAGTTTGCAAAGCACGTGGGAGTGATGTGGTGATGGGAACTAGACGAGAGGAGTGAGAGGAGGCAGGGAGTTATCTTTGGAAGGCAGGTTGTAATAATTCAGCGTTGGCACAGGAAACGGCATGGTTCACACCTCACTGCAGATTGAGTGGAATTAGGTGAGCAGTCCAAGAAGTGTGGAGTGGAAAAGGGAGAGCAGGATAATGTCCGGCAGCTGATCAAACATGTCTAGTGAGAAGAGAAGCGAACAGGAGTGCAGTCACGGTTAGGTCTGACTCTGCCAATCCACTGCTTTAACATCTGTCGTCTGCTGGCCAACTGTGCCCTCCTGACCACAAATAACAACTGTGCTTCTCTCTATATGTGTGCACATTTGTACATGTGTAAGTACTTTTATTCATTTGATTAACCTGTTCTGAATACCTTCATAGACATCTATCTATTTTAGCTATTGAAAAATAGGGATTTGTCTTATCTCTCATATTACAAAACTAATTTGGCTCCATATCATTGCTCAAATCATCATTATTATCATAATCAGAACTATGGGCATACTCTATAAGACACAAGGATCACCCATTTAAAAAAAAAAAAAACCTCAATTAAGGCCTTTTTGTGTTGTTAAACAGCAAGGTAGCCACTAAAGGAAAGGAAAGAGGATATTTAAATTAGAAATGCGCTCATTCAGATTTCATGTCAATCTGCCATTTAGATTATGAGACATCTTGTGTGCAATGCTGCCATTTTGACCTGAGTGGAGCTGTCCAAAATGGATTGTGATATTTTCATAAGTGGAAATCACCAAAAATCTTCTGGGGGAAATCCTTGGATATCAGGTCATTCGTTTGTCATGGACCACAGTGTTGGTGAAATTTTGGCCTGACAGTGGTGCTTTATGAAAGAGTGTGGGGTCACAAAAATCACTGGGAATAATTCTCTGCTGTTGATGAATATCCGCAACAAATTTCATGGCAATCTGGCCATTATTTGTCAAGATATCTTGATGCAACCTTATCTCCTAGACAATAAGCCCTCCAAATTATATGATAAAATACATGGTTGTTGATGCCCTCTAGAAGGACACATAGAAGTATTTTCTGATCTGACGCCCATATCAGCAGGAGGACATTATTTGTCTGTGCCTTTCAAAACTGTTACAAATCACTGTTGAAAAATACATCGGTTTTATGATGTGACAACACACTGGTTAAGGGGTTGGTTAGGTTTAGGCACAAAACGATCATGGTTTGGGTTAAAAAAGTACTTTGTTAATGTTAGGGAAACATCGTGATCCGAGTTAAAATTACTACTTCATTAAGGTTAGGTGATCTTTGCTGTCATGGTTACAATAATAAATACGTGGTTAAGGTTACAGAATGATCGTGGTCATGCTTTAAAAAAAACAATGCTCACTTTGTCAGTCAGAAAAAGGAATCAAACAGTAGTCTCCTTTGTTAAAATCCGACATTTTGTTGACTCATCCATCCACTCATGTGGACTTTGTCGCTCTATAATGTCACCTGACTTCCTTCTTTGCTCCGTCATAATTACTACAGCTGCTAGTTTTAGGGGGACTTGCTGAAACAACTAATGCTGGCATTCTTCTTGGGAGGACTCCTTCTAGAAATTACGTTTATATTGTTCTAATTTGTTTTCCCAATTATGTTGTGGGAAAACTTTGGTTAAGGTTAGGGACAGACTGTGGTTTCAGCTAATTGTCAGCACAGCAAAAATGTCGTGTCTATCATTTCCTAACATTAACTAAGTGGTTTGAGTATCTAAACATTGCAACACAAAAAAAAAGTTTAATCATAGTTTAGTTTCTTCGCGATTATTATATTTTAAGAGCAGATATTGTAGGAAAACAAATGCAATACGTTGTTAGTGAACATTTTACTGATATGTTTAGTTTCAACATTTTGCGACTTGCCAATTACATTAATTAACAAAGTTTCCTAATTATGTTGATAAAAAAATGTAATTTGGGCAGAATTACATTTCCATCAAAACGTATTTGCTGTTACAAAGTAGTTGTATAAAAATGCAATTTGAGACAGCTTGACAGCGAAACTTATACAAACACATCAGCAAGGCACCAAGATAAACACACACCTCGCATGCAAAACCACAGAGTTAAACCCACAGAGCGGATGTGTCTCATAATCAGGTCTAACATTTTAACCTTAAAGGCATGATCCCGCATGGTCGGCTCGGAGTCAGTTGAAATTAGAGTCAGTTATAACACAGCTCTTCCTAATTTAGAGCCGTGTTACATCATCAGAGGGGACGGAGACGCCCGGGGCCACAGGGCAGCCCTTTTTCACAGAGCCACACAGCTGTCACTAATGAGCAGGAAGAAAACACTGGGGGGGAAAAACAACATTATTCAACAGTTATAAAAGATATTTTTTAGGGCTATATGGTATAACTGTAAGACTTGGAATTGACTCTTACGGTGGTTTTGTGATTCAAATATGTAACAGGAGTTTCGTGCCTGTTTCTTGTCGAATTCAGTCCCTACCCACCAGATACTTAGAATAACTGAACAGTTGTTGATTCAACTCAATATAATACGTTTAGTGAGCTTATTTTCTCAAGTTCAGTTAACTTTTGGTTTTACATTTTCAAAACTCATGAAGACAACTTTGAACTAATTGTTTACGTTTTTAAATTGAACCAGTTTAAAATGATTTAGTGGCTGGATTAGATGAACAGAGATAAACAGAGCTTCAAAGTGAACTGTCTGCATGTGTTGGCCATGACCTCTTATGGTGACTGAAAGGGGAAAGGGGAGAAAAAACACCCACAGATACTCTGACATTTCAAAATAGTGAGAATGGAAAGAAGCCTTTTCACATTCATCTTCAGCCAGCATCTGACATTTACTATTTTTGTTTTAAACAGTTGAAAGATGTAAATACTACATATTTAAATATTCTATATTGTAGATGGACTTGATGGACCAAACAACAGAAATAAAAAAACATCTTATTTTAGAATATAATTTTTAATTAGAAGTAGTGTTTTTAGGCAGCCACTTTTCTTTTCTCAGATAATAGCCAGCTTGCAGTGTCTATATAATCTATGTAGAGAGTACATAATAAGACTAAGGCATACAAGTGACCTTGTAGTTTTTCTATGAACAGCTCAGGCTTCCTCATCTGCATTTCATTATGTAAAGATCAACTACTGTACTTTCTGCAATCTTTATCCTACCACCACTTCAGACCCTCAAAAGCCCTTTTCTACTTTATGAGTTAAAATGATAATCCAGCACTATTTTCTTTTGGCTGTTTTCTCCTCTGTGCTCCACTGTTAGCAGTGCCGGCCGTGCCATGGCACCGGCATCATCCCTGACGAGATGATTGCCCTGTCAGCCTTGTTTAATTATGCATGTTTTCAATTTGTTTTCATTCAACAACGTGCATGCTAACTGATTCTGGGAGAATGTGGAGGTGAGAAAGGCGCTGCTAAGATATAATTAATCTTTTTTCGTTGTTTGGCTGACAGTGTGAGGTGTTCTGCCCAGCAGCCATTAAAAACAATACTGGCATGCTAGAGACACTTATGAACACACCAGCAGGGCAGCGAGGGCAGCGGGACAATTAGTAGAGAGTTGATGGGCTTTTCCTGTTCCTCCAAACGCAAGCGGTGTGATTGTGAAGTGTGAAGTGGTAAATGAATATGTGTTATTTGCATGAGGATCCGCATATGGAAGTGCACACATAATAGCATGTGTGCACACATAATGAAAAAAGCAAAAATGATTTACTTGGCAGACTCGTTTGTGTAATTGCATACTTTTTAAAAAATGTACATTAGCCTTGGATTTGATCAGGCAACTAAAAAGATTATGTGTAGCTGAAATTCATAAACCTGATGTGCATCAAATATATGAATTCATTGCAAATGCTTACAACAAATGATCACACTGTATTAACACTGGCGTCTATTCTTTTCTAACAAGACTACTAAAGTAAACAGCTGTGCTACTGTAGCGGCTCTGTGAGGCTGTACTTAGGCTCTGTGTTGTTCTAAGCAAAATGCTAACAACAGAATGCGTACATGCTAACGTTTAGCAGGTATAATGTTTACCCTGTTTAACCATTGTGTTAGCATGGCAACATTTGCTGTTTGAAATTTTTGATGAAAAGTCATTGGAATCACCAAATTTATTACAAGTCATCCTGAGGGGAACATGAATGCCTGCACAAAATTTCATGGCAATCCATCAAGTAGTTGTTGAGATGTTTCAGTCTTGACTAAAGTGGTGGACTTACCAACCAACAGACACACATCACCGCCCATAGAGCCACGCCGGATTGGCATGGCTAAATATGTCATTCTGATTGAATATTTTCACAGTTATTCCAATATGTGATCAGTCTGATTGAAACAATTACTTTGATTATAGAAAGGATGTTAAGCAAAATGTTCCTGAAAAGGTCATATTCAAAATGTACAGCAGGACAGTTTTTACAGTGTTTGAATGATCCATCTGCACGTGATGTGTAAGGAAACATATTTCGGCATGCAGCATGCATGCAGTGAAAAGTGAGAGCTCCTGCATGTATCTCTGCTTACCACAGAGACTGTAGAGGTCTTGTGCTGCCTGCTGGGAATCATTATCCAGTGCTGGAAGCTAAATAAGGAGGCTGCCAAGAGTTAACATCCTGACACCCCTTCATACACACCCTCAGTGGATAGATGTGAACTTGCTATGGCAGGATACTGGGGAGCAAAGTGTCACATTCACAACCTTAAGCAGATAAAGAGCCACATACTCACACTTATATACACACACAAACAGGCTCTTGTTTATGTTTTTGACACTTTCACTCATCACCATTTGAATGTATTTTGTGAGAGTGAATCTCAACAGGAGTAATTAATCAATTAGAGATTTTAGAGGCTTGTTGTCCTCTGCTGAGTGGGATTAATGGGCCCATTTGGGTGATGATAAGGCAGTGTTTTCACCGGGGCTCTGAAGCTGTGTCATGCGGGCGGAACCATGCGAGATTGCATCCTTGCATCTGGGTTGCTGTGTTTAAATCTCCACCTTATTAGTCTGTGAGTCAGTAATAATCATGTTCACTGGCTGTACCTGATACCGGCAGTGTTCCCATTCATGCACTGTCATATCTTCAAGTGTCAGTTCTCTGGATCATTTACCTGCTCCATTCTCCCCCCGAGACTTTTTCATCCGAGAATCACTGGACATAAAATGCAAATAACCCCAGTGATGAGAGTGGCTGATGTTCAGCTGCAAGGGCAATCAAGCTCCTCCATTCCAGCCAATCCTGTATCTGAATGACTGTCATCAAGAGCCCATGGTGGGAAACACGTGCACACAGAGTACTCCACATTCCTTCACCTTTTTTGGCCACATCTGGGTGCAATGCAACACAAAGTGCACCTCATAATCAAACATGAGGCACCAGTGTTGAATTGTAAACCAAACACAGCAATAAATCAGTCCAATTACAACATTTAAATGCATAAAACACATCATTTGTTTGTTTTACTTGAAGATATACAGTACACTTAAGTGCTGGTAGATTACATTCGTTTAAAAGAGGCCACTTGAGTGAGCGCATCAGAGGGGAAAACAACGATAAAACTGTCAGTGGTGGAAGAGGTACTCAGATCCTTTACTTTGAGACCAAATAATTGGACGATATGGACTTAATGAGTGATGTTTAAGTTTGTGGTTTAATGATATTCTGTCATTGGTTGTGTATGTGTGCATTTTATTGTGTGTACAAGACTGTTGAACGTATTGGCAGACCATTTATGTAATTTATTTTTCCTCTCCCTGCTCGTCCGTCGATAATGGAATGAGTATTATGTTGTTACAGATGTACACTGAAGTAAATAAATAAATAAATGAATGATGTTGAAGTACCAATACCACAATGTAAAAATACACAATTACAAAGTAAAAGTCCTGCATTTGAAATCCCAATTAAGTAAAAGTATAGAAATATTATCAGCTAAATGTACTTAAAATATAAAAAGAAAAATTACTTGTTCTGCAGAAATTTGGCCCCTGTGACTGACATATTATTATATTGTTAATACTGTTGCATCAATGTGTAAGTAGCATTATACTGTTGTAGCTGGCTGAGGTGAGTAGTTTTAACTACTTTATATGCAGTTAGTCCAGTGGCTCCCAACGTGGGGAGTCGGGCCCCTCCAAAAGCTCACAAGATAAATCTGAGGCATTGTGAGATGATTAATGAGGCAGGAAATAAAAGAAAAGTTCTGATACACAAATCTGTATGAATTTTTTGACTTTTCTCTAATCGGTGATTAATCTGCTTTTTTTGTATAGAAATTTTATTTTGTATAATATTGGATAATTTTACCTCTTTGGGCCTTGAACAGTAATTTAAATGAAAGCATCTGAGAAAAACAACTCATAGACATTTGAATCGTGACAAGAGGCCCTAACAAGAGACTGCGTTTTTGTAAGGGGTGATGAGACAAAAAGGTTGGGAAACACTGGTTTAATCTTTAAAAATGCATTGTATTTTATAAGTTTATAATCTGTTTTTTGTAAAATCTTAATGTCACATGGGTGAGGGAGAATTGCAACAGGGGCGGTTGAAGTAGACAGGATTATTTCAGTGATTTTTTGGTAAAAGTACTGGTAGGCAGGTTAAGGTTAAGGTTTGGGTTCAGGTAACAGAACAAAGGTAACATTGCAACTAGGATGATCTGACAGAGGAACAAAGGATCCAGACCAGTATATATAAACTCAGGTGAAGGGATTGAGGTGATTGCAGGGTACATGGGAGTGGCAGGATCTGGAATGAAAGAAGAAAAGTCTGAGGGCATCTGGTGGACAGGTAAATAACAACGCTGAAGGGGCCTGGGGAAGTGGAGATATGGCTGAAGACAGGGACAGAGAGGGGGACATTGTGACACTTAATCTGGGAAGTAACTAGGAACTATAGCTGCCAAATAAATGTAGTCGGGTAAAAAGTACAATATTTCCCTTTGAAATGTAGTGGAGTAGAAGTATAAAGTAGCATAAAAAAGTACCTCAAAATTAAGCACAGTGCTTGAGTAAATGTACTTTGTCACTTTCCACTGCTGAAAACTCATTCACTGCTGTATGAAAACAAACTCATTGAAATTAGCCCTCACCTGTGTACTTGGCCTATTGCAGCTCAGTGTGTCTCAGAATAGAGAGTGCTGAGACCTGTTGACCTGTCACATTTTTGGCAGAAAATGTTCAGTCCCCATTTGATGACACACGGCTCTGCTAATGACTAACATCCGCCTCCCTCAGGATTGCTTCTATATCAGAGGCCAAGTGTGAGCAAAACACTATGCCACTAACGCTGTTCTTCCGCTGTTTACTAAAGGAGGCATATAAGAATTGAAATGACAAGCTTAAAGACATCAACAACAAGCAGCTCCAATGTACGTCTAAAAGAACGTTCTAGCTATAATGTTAGGTGTTATTTCCATCAAATGAAATGTGCATTTATAGGTGAATCTACTGTTTATTTTAAATCAAGTCAATTTGGCCAAAGGGGCAAAACATACAAGGAAAGGAAATGAAAGCAATTGCTGTATAATGTGGCCACAAAACAATATTTGACTGTTCTTATGTGTTAATAGATAAAGAACTGCAGGCACATTCATCATGCAAAATATAAAACTCAGTTAGAGGCAGGCAGAGGCTGGGAAATGTGACTTTATTTTAGTGATCTATTTGGACTAAATGTCAGGACAATTTACCACAAACAAGGCTTAAGTGAAGGGGAACACTGCTGTGTTTTTTTTCATTTAACTCAAAGCATGTCTCACAAAGATACATTAGCCTTTTTAGAGAGCCAGAGACATGTTACCATAAAAATAAAAGCAATTCAGATTAAATGCATTCTGTATTGTCTCTGTCTCAAATGTTACAGAAATTTGATTTGGTAGTCTGTGGTTTCATGCTCCATTAAAACAGGCATAATGTTGCTGCAAATTAAGAGGAAAATGCAGAAACGATCTAAGATTCCTTAAAATGGCGGATGTGTTTTGACTAATAACATACAACAGTGACCAGAAATCAGATCTATCAACTACTTTAGTAGATTTAGATGCACTGCTCCTTATCAGCAAATCCATTTCTAAGAAATCCAATTAATGACTTAAATGTGAAAAAATGTAGTGAATGTGGAAAAAAAGGGAAAATATTATTTTCTATCTACACATCACTTTTTCAATTAACCAAATAAACACTCATTTGTGACTGCAAGATAAATATTTACTTTTTGAACATTTTTCCCATGCTGAACATTTATTATGTATATTTAGTCTGAGTGTATTGTAGTTTCACAAACCAACAGGTCACACTGTTCATAATGTACGTGCATCTCAGTAAGTGTGACCCTGTTTGAGACATGGCTTTGTGCATATAGAATATTATTTGGACCTAATGTTTTCAGTTTGATCTTGTAAAGGTGCCTGTTGTATTGAATATTTGTTTTGAGGTCAGTAAACATGACTAATTCTGTTGGCTGTCTGCAGTGCAGTGCACAGCCTCATAGGACAGGCTGGATACGTAGCTCTCAGTTTCACTCATACAAGCATTAAATGACCATGTTTTTCATGTTATAGCCCATTTACTACAAACTGTGTATGAAATTGTCCAAAGCATAACACAGGTTTCAGTTTAAGCCAGTCCTTCATAAAGGTAATCCATCACTATTATTGTTGCATAGAAATACAGTTGAAAGCGCAGACTTGAGGAGAACTATTATGAACACAGTCTTTCAAGTGGTCCATTCAGATCTGTTGAAAAGCTCAGATATGAAGGACTTAGGATTTGGTTGCCATTTGGTTGCTATCCATGAGCTATGTGTGCTGCCAGAAAATGAAACCCATCACATGCATTAGAAAAATTAACATTGTGAAAATAATGTATTTGCTAACGTACATTTTGTTGCATTTTGCATTTAAGGTTGCTGTTCTCAAATGATACTCATGCCAGAGTTTCTCACCATCACCAACTAATGGTTTTATGGGTATTTTTAGCTTCTGAAAAAATTTTTTTGGACAGCTCTGATCGAGCTCAGGATTTATCAGGAGGACAGCTGCTGTACTCCAAACAGTTTCACTGTATGAACCTGGACTGTGTGTGTGACCTTTTGGATGTGCAGAAGAACACAGAACATTAATTAACATCAGATCCTGACCGATTGGGAGATTTAAATAATCAATGAAGCTGTGCCTTGTGCGTATATGCGCACAGCGTCTCTCTTAATGGGGAAAGCCTCACCCTCTTTCACCCACCCACAGCCCATCTGTTATTAATCAGAATGTTCATTTTTATGACCTGATCCGTGGACATAACTGCAATCTGCACATCACTACTGGGAACAGTATTTTTGCTGTCGGAGCATCGACATTCCGAATTGAAACGCTTTTGAAAGGCACAATGTCTCCAAGAAACACGTCCTGTGCCATGACAGGTGCGTGGCAGGCAGAGCAGCCCCCCTCCCCTCAGCATTTCAGCACCAAACTGAAGCAATGAGGAGTCAGAAATGATAATAAAATTTAATATTAACATACAACCATCACCACTCATAATATAGCCAAAAAAGAGCTGTCCTTTAGTCCATTAAAAAAACATTTATCTGCACCTTTATTCCTGTTTACATTTACATGTGTTAAGAAATTGGCAATGTGCATGGGAACTGACAAAAAAAGGTAACGCTTAAAATTTATTATTGGGTGCCCCTAAATGAAAAAGTTAGGAGCACCAGTGCCACCAATGTATAAAGTTAGTCTGGAGACCTGATGTGTTGAGAAAAGTGAACTGGGTTGGTATTATGTCATTTTATGTTTTTACAAAAAGAAAGAAACTGCGTGATAACAAATTTCTGTCCGTTGATCGATCCAGTCGAAATACTTGTTCATATGAAAATGTGAATGCAGGACAACCGGTAGCGGCTAAAGTGGTAGCGTTAGCAACATGGCTACCGTTAGCAGCCTGGCTACTGTTCAGAGCAAGAAACAACTGTAAAAATCTCAATTTGAACTAGAAACCCAGATCTCAGTGCTATGATAAAGGCAGAGTAAAACACCCAGTAGTATTATAAAATAGGCAGGCCGAGTTTTGTTACTTACGGATCTAGCAGAAAAAATGCCAACTGGATGTCGGTTTGGAACCCTCTCAAGTCCCTGAGCTTTCTCCAGCGAGTGAATGCCCGTCCAAGGTTCACTCTTGATTTACCTCGGTTTTTATCATTCTCCTTCTTCGCCTTCTTTGCCTCCTCTTTTGGTTGCGTAATCATTGATGCACTTCCTTTGTGCCGTAAATCAAGCCTTCATTTTCCCCAGGAAATCGTACCCGCTGACAGACAGAATTGCACAGTGATAGCAAGGCTTATAGGGAACCAATCTAAACACAGATGGCGTCATTATTCTATAACCATTACATTGGGCAATCAAAATTTACTTCAAAATGGTAAGTTAAAGCAAACAACGTGTCTATTGCCACTTTAATCCAATGGTCAGTCTACTCATCGTTGACACTAAAACTGTCCAAATCCTGGACCTGGTAACTTAGGAAAAAAGGTTAAAGTTCAATGCATGGACACTGTTGTCAATCTTGCTGTGCCTTATTCAGCATTGAGTCAAGTTAATATAGTTGAAATTAACAGTCTTAACTTGCACTATATTGATATTTATCAGGAGAAGTTGACATGCCATCTCACTTGTATCTTCCTTGTCAAATTCAGTTAAATTCAATACAAAAACTTCCTGCATCACAAGACAAAAATATTGTTTGATCACACAAATTTGAGGACATACTCTGTGGGAGAGGGGAAAGCGTGCTAACGTTTGGGTAGGTGGTGAAAACAACGGATCCTGCTGGGGGAGAAAGCCGTTCCGACCACAGTGTCACCACATGAGGAGAGGGCTGTACACAATGATCAGAGCTGATGCCTCCGCTCTCTCCAGCCAGCCACTGGAACCAACTTGGCAGCCTTCATCCTCAACACTTAGAGTAATGAGATCATGCCCCACCAATTATCAAAATAGCTCAGAATTCAACACCAAATAGTTTTTTAACACAGGGTGCTTAAGTAATCAGGATTTAAAGTCATTGGTGAAGTGCATAATATTTCCTCTTTAAGCAACTGTCTCCAGGTTATTACTATGGCACTAAAAGCTGGACATCTGCAAGCTATTCATGTCTACAAACATGTGTAAGACTGTAAAGCTGCTGAGTCATTAATCAGTTCACCTAATTATCATCAATTTTGTTTAACAGTTTAACTGTGTGATGCAGCAGCAGCTGTTTTATTTTTCCTTCACTGTATTCCACAGAGTAACTCCAACCAAAACTTGAAAATGTATCTCAATGTTGCCTCTATTTATCTCAACACAACAATGCACATAGTACATTCTGGTTTTCAAGTAATTATTATACATACTGTCTTTTCAGGACAGCTTAAGAAATGTATGTCATTTGTTGTAACTTTAATTTGAATCTTTATATAATGGCATCCCCCTGAGGAAAAACAAGAGAGAATAAAAAGCATGAGATAAACTTCAGACCTCCTTCAGAGGAGCTGCAGATCTGCATGAGTGAACTTTGCTGTTTATCACAAACTTCCATGTAATCTCAAGTGACATTTAAAGCAAAACAAGTGGATTACATCATTCGAATTAAGGGTTAAGTTTTGTTTTTAATTTCCCACTAAGCTCTTTTCACCCTCTATTGTTGAAGTCATGCCTCTGTTACAGGAAAGCCAAAGGTTACAGGGTTCAGTGTCACTGACTCAGTGTCTAGGCTATATCGGGTTGATAAGAAATATGATTACCTTGGTCCACTAATAGCTTCTGTAGGTCCACTGATGTTATTAAGCAAATGCCCACAATTCAGTCATCATTTTTGTTTTGTAACTTCACTTCCTGCTGCACAAGCCAAAATGGACTGAAATTAAAGCAAATACTAAATTGCTGTGACAGGGAAAATGGACCTTGAACATTTGGATATAGCACATTTCTCCTTGCAGCTGTTGTTATTTTGGATGTAGGAGTCCTGTCTGACCTTTTCTAAGGAGACTGGATGACAGAACCACGGTGGGCTAATATCCTTTGTTAGCATGAGTCTTCTACAAACAAAAACAACAAATTCTACAAAACAATTGTGATGTTCCAGGCTAATGGCCCGAGTGTTTGTCTTCTATGATCTGTTTAATACTGAGCTGTCACTGAGAACACAACCAGCTGGGTCCTGCCTTTTTTCATCTTGATCATTATCATTAGCAGTCAGCAGTATTGACTCTGAGTCTACACTAGAAGTTTGCTGTCAGACTGAAAGAGCTCGTTAGCTCTGCTTCACAATTAGAGAAATTGCTATTCAAAGAGAGAGAACACAGATAAATACAGAGAACATCTTTTGTTTGTAATTTGGACTAATTCCCGGTTTAAATAATAGTATTTAAATTTACATATTCAATAGCTACATAACACACACTGTTTTACACACTAATTTGTATAACACTTGATGTGCAGCAGGACAGAATAAACAAGTTCTAAAGTTTCTGATATTTTTTTGCTTGCTTGGTTCTGGACCAAATGAAATCAAACTGATGCTCTGCTCTGCCAGTCACAAGACTCACTATCTTTCTTATATAATGTCTTTGTGACATCCACCCCTTTGGCTTTAGTTCCTGTTTGTGTGAAGATCACTGTTCTGGTTGGCTGCAAAGGATTGGACTGGAGGCTGGAGCAGAGGCTGGGAGGCACGTAGGCTTAGATCCACAGTCAGACCTCGAAAGAGAAGCCTGGCTCCCACTCTCCATCCCACAAACTTTTCCATAATGTGAAACCATCGCTCATACTCTCAACTCTGCCATCGTTCCCAAACCAAGGAGATCAGCACTGTTACCACCCAGTGAGAAACAGGCAACAAAATACCTCAAGAGAGAGGAAGAGAGCCATATCGCTGCTGTCAAGTGAAAACCTGGAAACTTTGATTTTGGGCTTTTTCCTGTTTAAATATAATTTCACAGATTTATGGCTCCTCTGTTGCACACATCTGGTGTTACAAAGCCCATTTAAAACACTTTGTGAAAGTGGTATGGCAGCAGCTTCAGCTTTGAGCTCAACCTGTCAAGACTGGCCCAGGAGGTGGCACAGATGGTGCCATGATCAAGTCCTGGACAAGTAGGGATCCTATAGACATGGAGATTTAAAAGGCAAACAAAGATCATGTCCAGCCACAAACAACACTGGGTTCATAAAGGGAAACTGGTCCGGTGACAATGAGAGTGGACCTCAACTGACTTAGCTAAGTTGTGATGCCTGTCAAACTTTCCGTTCTCACACCACAAATGCAGTTTGCTATGATAATGGTGGCAGATTTACCACCCGAAATTCTTGGTTATTTAATTCTTCCATAACACTGTTTAGCTGCTTAACTTACATACTTGGACAGGGGTTAGATGCTTTATTTTTTGTATTTTGAATGATTATGTTTCACTTTTAACATTACAAGTGAAAAGGCTTTTAGGGTGAGGACTAATCAATGTTTTGTAACATTATCTAGGAGAACGACTTTGGCTGGCGCTGTTGGAGTGTAAACTTCTTCCTTATATCCAGAAGCAGGACAGGGCCACTAACGTTAGCCTAAAATCCAAAGCTGGACTGGCCTGCTCTGCTTATGGTTGCTAAGCTATAATCGCTATTCAGGTGAGGTTTTTAGCGGTCAAGCAGCCTCACCACTCTGCGCCTTGCTAAGGTCAGAGATTGTAGCCTATTAATGCTCCTGGATTTAAGAGGTTAAACGCTGAGAAGTGGTGGCCCCTGACTGATGATCCTGCATCTGGTCAGGAAGTAACCCACTGAGCAATGGACGTCATTTTAACATCGCATCTATGCTTTAGCTCTGATATAGACCAGGGTTTTACACCATATTTTAAAAAACATCATTACAAATTTTAAAAATGCATACAAACCTGTAAATATGTAACATTTGCACTGCACACCCCCGCATTTATAGTATAACTGTTTATTTTTTGTCATACAAACAGATTACTCATATGCCACAATGCAATGTTACGTTGAATGCACGTTTAAAATATACGTTAATAGGGTAGTTTCATTTCTTTGACATGGTCTACGCGTAGCCACAATTTAGCTCCCAATTGGACCGGCTATTTGCAGCCCACTTCTAGCCAAAATAGTTTCTTTATAGTTTTTGGTCTGCATGAAGACGTAATTTCAACACCTTTAATGTTTCATATAAAATGTCATAAATGGAACTATAATATATTATATTATATAGGCTGTGTGCTGCCAACAAAAGCTTCAGGCACATCATAATGGGAGAAGTTGTACTTACTGGTGTAACGCGCATGTGCAAGTACTTTGCACTTTCTGGCAGAAGGGCCTTAGGAAGTCTGGTGACATAGTATACAAAACGAAAAAAATTTCCATATTGACAGGAAGATGTGGTGGATGAGTGGGTAACACACAGGAATAACCTACTATTTGCACAAATGTGAATCCTATAGCCATTATTTTGTTGTCTGTCAGACATATATGCAGTTGTTCAATAGCCATCTAATTAATGGCTAGGCTATGGTTAGACGTCTACTAAACTTTCACTTTTGAACCAAATTTAACCACATTTTAGACTAGACGGCTAAGTACCATTTAAACGTCTTTTAGATGTCCAATCAACAGAAAATTGCTCAGTGGGAATAGACAGCAGTCAGTTTGTGTTTGCAGTGAATTTAGTTGTAGTGCAGCTAAAAACTCCAAATACACATTGCTCCATGCAAATGTCCACTTCAGTAAATTAAATTAAGGCAACATATGAATCACTGGGATGTATGCTGTCCCACTGGCTCTCATCACACACATGAGAATGTGGAAATATAATGCAATTAAATTAACCTTTGTTGCATTAAATTGTTAACAGGTGCACGCTGATGGTGTACGGATACAGATTTATTAAACCAGAGCTGAGGTGAAAAACATGAAATCACATTCTGCTTATACATGTTCATTAATTACAATAAATAGTCTTTGACCCATAAAGTTTTAAACATGGATGCAAATGACTCTCAATGTAATAATTAACAAACATTTATTGATGGATGGGGAATGTTGAGGACAGACACAGTTTAAGTAAACATTGTCTTCTCAGCATGTGTTTCCCATTTATGGGCTCCAGAAGAGTTTGAAGAGGATAATTTTCTCAGCAGACCCTCATCAGTTTCCTAAAGAAATGTCAGCCTAAACAGTGAAATGCTACTTTAATTTTTCAATGGAATTTTGACTCACAAATTACAAAATAAATGTTTGAGGTTGACAATTTATTTATTGGCCAAAATACAAAATTCAGTCAGGATTTGTCATTTATGTAAAAAGGCTGCAGATTAACTGTATCTTAAAATATCATTACCCAATCCTGATTCAAGTGGTAGCATTAAAATAAGCATTTCAATATTTTAGCTTTCTAATAAAATCTCCTTAATCACTTGCTAGACAATTTCAAATTCGAAGGTAAAACTCTACTGTGCAATATATTAGGTTTTTGCTCCTGCAACCCTGTCTCATACTGGTACGAAACATAAGTCATAAGTTGTTTGGTGTTGACTTTCCATTAAGAGGCAAATATCTGATCAGTGTTTACCATTATAACTGTGGAACAGAAACCTTGTTAGTTCTCCTGTCTCAACACTGTGAAATTGAATGCCTGTCCACTGCATGTTTTTCATCAAACAGTTTGTCAACACACTCTCTTTATTCGTGTATTTGCACAGGCCATGTTACTCTGTGAGAGAGGAATGTGCTCTGTTTGATAAGACCTTCACAGAGACAGAAACGTTTTTAGACGATTTCAAGGGAGTGGTCAGTAAGAAATAAAAAAAGCGACAAAGCATGTTTGTTCATATACACAATGAGCATCTGATCAGATAAAAATCATAGCTGTGTGCTGAGCATTTTCCCTTGTGTTGAGATATGAACCTGCAACATCTGGTAAAACAATTATTCCAGTTTGAAATCTTAAGTTCCAAAATATTCAGTCTATCAGTTCTCAACTTCAAACCAATGTTTGAGGTCTCTTTCTCCTCTTTTTACAGAAACAAAGAGGAGAAAGAGAGAGATTGAAGGTATGTACTTGTGCCTCTGTATGTGTATCATTAACTGTATCCCCAATGGATGTTTTCCAGCACAGTGGTCAGTCAGTGATAGAGTGCCTGATAGAGAGGAAACTACAAACCTGCGTCTGTGGCTTCACTACTAAGTAAAGCAGGACGCACACTGAAAGAGAAGGAGACATACGCAGACATACGGTTCTTATATGGTGCATTATGTGTCATTACCAACCTATGTCATCATGCTGCCCTTTCAGTGTGCTCCATGACAACCACAGATGATAACTGTCTCCCCATTAGATGACTTTTTTCACAGGTTTAACAGAGTTATGTAACCTGTCCATTAACAACTTGAGAGTCCCACACTGTAACCAACAAAGTCATATTACCCATCAAAAGAGCTAATTTGGATATATTCATCCCTGTACACATTAATCTCTTGTTGATATCTGTCATTCAACAGGTTGGACTACAGTAAGAAAGTGAACCTGTCTTTTCTCTTTACTTTTAAATCATGGAAAAAGTATTAAAAGTAGAGCTGTCATGGTTTGACCCTAAAGACAACTATCATCGCTCAAATACCGACATCAATATAGACAATAAGTAAACCCTGGGACATGGAAAAATATCAGGTGTCTTTTAAAGCCGAACATGATGGATTGTACATCACTGTAAAAGGTAATACTTGGAAAATAATACATGGAACAATATAAAATAATAAGAAGCCACAAACCCACATACTGCTGCTGAACCAAGACTCACAACTCTTCTTCTCAGAATTTTAGAGTGAAACATTTGTATCTTCAGATGAACATTGTTTCACAAGCCCCCGCAAGGTTTAAAAAGCTCCTGTCTGTCCTCATGAAAGCACATTCGTATTTTATTAAAGTGTTCCTAATTGTGAGCTTTTGTTCACTCTAGTACACGCTGAACCAGCCAGTTTAAGTATACCTGTTGAAGAGAGAGGAGACCTGAAGGGCAGCTACATAAATGTGCTCAGACTGACAGAAGCTCAGTAAAGAGACAAATTATCAACAAGGCAGTGGCACACAAGCAGATAAGCAGAGATTGTTTTATTAATTAAATCAGTCTTGTAAAACTGAAACATCCTCTCAGGGATAAACAAAGTTATCTTGACTCTTAACTTGACTAATGAAAATGTGAAAATTATGCCTCCCACCAGAAAATGTAAACACTTTTCACAATATGAAAATAAATCACCTTGACCAAAAACTGTCTGGTACAAATATGCTGAAATTCTGCATTATTACAAACAAATACCCAGTACATATAACATAGACACATTGTGTTTCAGTGTAACACCCAGAGGGCAAAGAAGACCTACTTAAAAGTGTAATTGTCTGGTGCCAGACTCAACAGGATTAAAAGGTGATTATCACCACTAAACCTTCTTTTCACAAACCATATGTCAGATTATAGTTGTACTGTTCATCACATGTAATGGGCCACAATGGTGAACTGTTTTAACATTGGAAGTTAACACAACCTGAGACATACATCACATTTCTTTTCATGGCAGTGCCTTATCTGTGCTTTGCGTGATAATGCATGAGTCACTTTCACTTTGTGTTATGGATGAAAAAATAATGTTGTATTAAAATGGATCTTTAGAGGTGCATTGCAATGCGACTTCTTCTTGGTTCTTGTTATTAGTGGTATCTAGTGGAGTCTGTTATGTAAGAATACCATCAATGATGACACTGTCCAACACAGAGAACCACTGAAATTGTAAAGACCAGCCATGGCAACCGTGAGGAATCATTTCCTTCCTTCCTTTCTCTCAACTACTGCACCAAAATGCTGCCTCAGTTGTTCGAGGTACATGAAGGTGAAGACTGTGTGAGGGATGAGGCGGACATCTGCAGGTACAAGACCCCGGACACAAATCATATCATTTTTTCAGTAAGTGAAAAGACGAGAAGAAGAAGAGTCATGTTTTTGACAGGAAGGTGTAGTGTAAAACACAATTTCTTTGTGTTATAGCGACATCCACCGTGTAAAATTCCTTCAAACTCAGTTTTGCTGTTTCTGTTAGACAGTGAAACACCCTGCAACAAAGAGACACAAATACGAAGACATGTCAAGCTGTGCAATTCTACCCACAGTCCATGAATAAAACATACATGTCAAAGTGATGAGAGGGAGACCACGAGAGATTGTTACCCCAAACCTGCTGTCCAGCAAAAGATAAAATCAGAGTGTAGAGAGAAATCCCACGACAGCATGTGTTGCACACAAACTCACCCCATATTCCAGTTTTGAGTTCATTAGCCTTGTTTGAGTGGTTGGCACAGGATTGTGGCACATCCACCGTGTAGAAAAGGAGAAAAGGTGTCTTTCATTTTGGAAAATGTGGCAATATTATCTACACAGTGACAGAGATGAGTCACTCACCGCAAACATGCTGGCCAGGAAGTGAGTGAGGTAACCAGTAGCTAGAATCAACTGCTTGGACTGGTCGTAACAAGACAGCCGCGTGGGGCAAAATGCACACACATACTGCAAAATAGTACAGTGATTCAGTAGCACAGAGGTCTTTACCTGTCTGACAGAGACCAGTGCACCTCTAGTAGAAGCCACTGTAGAGCCAGAGAACAGTTTCCTCAGACCCTCTACAAATGAAACAGCAGAATGGAGATTGTGAGAGATTTGCTCGTGAATTTATCAGGTAGGAGTAACCACGTGAACAATCATGTTACACATGAAAAAAATGCCTACTCACAGGCAAAAAAACATTTGTTAACTGAAATAAACATTTTTCACACTTTGTCACCTTTTGGACATTGTAATAAATTGATCCTTCTTTGCAACTGAAGAGCCCTTTTCAAGTCATTTGTCAACATTTTTCCTATGGAACATATGAAGGAGACAAACTTCAGCTGTAAGTAAGAAAGCGTTTATGAATCTTACCCTCCTTCCAAAGACGTAATAGTCTGTGTAGCGCATGAGCATAACTGGTAGATAAAAAAAAAAAAATCTCACAGTGTGGTGATTTGCATGCAACTAAGGATGACCATAGACAGTTTTTGCTACATTCAAGCTGTACAGGATGTATTCTCATTTTCAGTTTTTACTCATTTTCCCCTAAGCTCTACCAGCAACATGACATCATTCTGCATTCTGCACAGATGAGAGACTGAAATATTTCAAAGCCAATTAATTGTCAGGATGAGTAACCTTCACAGTGATTATCTTGTTATTGAATTCAGTGAAAACTGGTCTATCAAACCTGAATGGTGAGCACAAAAGGTTGTAGCTTCTTCAGTTACCAATCCTGCATTTCACATTGCAGCACTACTTGGTACTTGCCCTACATGAAAGTTTAAAAGAGAGGGAATTACTTTTTTTAGTAGGATAACAGCACCCTTGTTGATTTATTTATTTCAGTGCTGAAAAAGGAGTTTTTTTACATTAGATTTGAGTCCTCCATCGCAGAGTATTGTGCACCTCGACAGCAGTACAATAGTAGCACTGCATTGTATGATAAAAGTGAAAGTGCAGTTTGTGACTTCGACCTGGTGAATGACTATTAAATTAATAATGTGAAGTACAAAAGAGCTAAGTATCGAGTATCTAAGTAGAGAAAACACATTAAGTACAAAAATAAAATACAGACCCTAACATGCTAAATACTGTCTCTCCTCACCACGTTAACAGTCATTTCGATCA
Organism: Siniperca chuatsi; assembly: GCF_020085105.1. Taxonomy (NCBI): domain Eukaryota; kingdom Metazoa; phylum Chordata; class Actinopteri; order Centrarchiformes; family Sinipercidae; genus Siniperca; species Siniperca chuatsi. Next base: position 10,614,104 of record NC_058062.1, read on the forward strand.
TCCTCACCCTCACCTCCTGCTGCATCTGTAAGTGCACCTGGAAATGAATACATGGAAGCAGTAAAGAGGGTCAGTCACACTTTTACTGTGAGCAACAACCACCTGCACATGTGTAAAGTGACAGTAGATATTAATAAAAAAAAGTATCTTCCTGTCTTAAACGGATGTCAGTGTGCATCAAGCAAACACAATTGGCTCTTAACTTAGGGTGATATTCAGACTGAGTGGTAATGTAAAAATCACCACAAACATTCAGTCAGCGTGCTGAATTAATGAAAATCAATTCAATAGCTGGATGATAGCTGCAGGAAATACAAAATGGAACCAATAGACCTGTGCTAAAGATGTTTCTATCATCATTTTATGCACTTCAAAGCATCCAAACAAGCCTATTGACTGTCATAATAGGTAATTTAGGAAATTGGGTAAACTGAAACATTGCCATAAAACAGCTAGTTATTCTGGAAGTCAGTGTCAACAGAAAAGAGAGCATAATAAACCTTCAAAGAACATAATTTTATTAACATTTTCCACAATACAATCCAGAGGCACATGTGAGAAACACCCCAGACAGATCAATGAGGCCTAACTGGATCATTTTCTTAATTTCTTAAAGGGAAAATTGAGCTAAAAGGTAATTGAATAAAAAAATCAATTAGCTTTATATTTTTACCTTAATTAAATTCAGCGGGCATGTTAAACAGGCAGCCGCGCTGGAGCAGACTCCAGCAAAATACCAACGAGAAGTGCGATTCTCCTTCATGTTGTTAGAGAAGTCCAAAGGAAGAAGGCAGTGTGTCGGCTCCTCAAACGTTTGACCAACCTCTTGTCATTCTTTTCCCTCAACACAGCCAGTGATGGTCGGACTCTGTTCATATTAAATGCACAATAGACAAACTCAGTGCAAGTGTCTTTTATGTAAATCTGCATATTTGTCTCTCAGAAAGAGCTGGATATTTTGGATTAACATGTGGCTGAACTTGTCCAGTGGAGTAAGTGCAGATACGTACTTACTCCATCTTTCTGTGCCAAGAAAGGGTCACAGCTGGTTTGTGGGAAGAAGTGTACGTGACTAATATAAAAATAGTAAGTCAGCTTCACTGCTGCTGTAGTTTTGTGAATGTGGTATGCCAGCATCCCAGGATTCAACTAACACAGGTCATAAAGTTCAAACAAATACTTGTTAAGAATAAACGCTGCCTTCAGTCTCAGGGTCAAACAAAGGACCATGAGGTCAAACACATTCTGCATGTCTTCACTCTTATTCAGGTAACAATATTCAACAGTTTGTACTACTGTTAATAAATTATCTTTACGTTTTCTGGAAGTTTCTTAAAACCAAGTGTCTGTTTTGTTTCTTGAGAATGCCATGATTTTAAATGAGTAGTGCAGCAGTGGTATGAATGGGCTGTCTGGGACTGCACTGTGTGTGCTGACTCAGAGGGAGGGGGACAGCTGACAGACACAGTAATTGGATACCCACTCCAAGTCAGAGCAAAAGCAAGACATGAGCAAACACTCTCCAGGGCTGCTGGATCTGACACATGCAGAGACATGTAATGACACCCAATGATAGTTAATATTCTGAATCAGGTTTCTGTCCTGTGGCTGGCTGTCATTAGTCCAGACAATAAGAGATAATAATACATATTTTGAGGTTTTATCAGTCTATGATATTCCCACAAATCTGATGATGAGTCTGAAAACTGAGTTGCCTAACTTGATATTCTGCATTTTTTGATTTCACTGGAGTAAAATGCCAAATAGCCTCCTATGGATGTTTCTCTAAATTACCTGCACAGATAGAATCTAGTTTTACATGCAGTTTGATTTTTATCTGTTATTTTTTTATCTCAGTTAAACTTGTAACTGGATTCGATTTCATGTGCCGCCTTCCTGCAGTGATCCAAGTTACTGTCTCAACACTACAAAGCAGCCTGAAACCATCATCAGTAACACAGCAGGGTTTTGCTCTCCAGGACAACTTTGCAGGACTGGATTAGAGTTTGCTCACTGAAGTAATTGGATGATAAGCCATTTGTGATACATGCCACACTTCCTCCTCGTGTTACATCCCTACACATCCTCCTGATCAGTCTCTGTTCTTTCTCTCCTCTACGATATCTTGGCCTTTATGCAAGCTGACATAGATGTAACAACAGGCCTTTTTCCCGCAGAAGACATTTTAAAATGTCATAGTAGGAAAAGCACAGGTGTAAATAATACAATTAATGATGGTTGAATTCCATTTAGCTGCTTCAGTTCCAGGGTCCTGGACACTGTCTGGGACACTTGAACAGAACAGAGCCAACACTAATGTAACACCAGAGCTTTTCCTACTAAGACAAGTCAAAATGTCTGCTGTGAAAAAGATCTATATGGTTTGAAATGACATAATATTTAATATTTAAGTGAGTTAAAGGTGGGGTATGCAATTATGGAGAAATCCAATACCATGACAAATACCTTGATATAGAGTGAACAACGACACAGCAAGTAATGTAACTAACGTTAGCTAGGTTGTGGGTTAGCAAACTGTCACTACAGTTGCTGCTGCAAAACAGCCAGAGAGGACGAGACGGTTTCCCAGAGCCAGCAAACCAGCTCCAGACAGCGATACTCACAACTCTCCTGCTACTATAGCTAACATCACAGCAACAGCATGTCTTGGCAAACTAGAAAGTAAGCTGAATGTCCGTGGGCAAGTCATTTAACGTTACCTGACACACAGTTCATGGCTGGAATAGTGTTGTGTGGCTCGGTCCGAGCCACTTGGTTTGTTTCCCATTTACAGAGGCAGGGCTGTGTACAAACACAGAGCACACACAGAATGGACGGCTAGCAGACCGTGAGGACATATTCGCTGAATTTGACAAACATACGTGTACTGGATTAGAATTGCATACCCCACCTTTAATGTAGAAAAACAAAAACATTTTCAAATATTTTCTACCACATCCTGAGGTGTAAACATTTTTACACCTCAGGATGTGGATGTTTTACTCCCCGATGATTAATGTTCACAGCTCCCCCTGGTGTTCAGGATGTTTCCAAGGTACTTCCCTCTCCACTTTAGGCCAAACCTCCTCATTTACATACAGTTAAAAATCAATGACAAAAGCAAAATTGAGGGGGGAAGCAAAGAAAATTAATTCAGTTTGCTTTCTTTTTTCCATTGCATTATGTAATTTAAGCCTTTCTATTTGAGCATTTAATTGGAGCATTTCCATTTATGCTTTTCTAAAATGTTCCACTTCCATTTGCATTTTTGGTGATTTGGATTCAGATTTTGCATTTAACCTTTTAAATTGAGCTTTTCCATTTGTGTCCATTTTTTATTTTCACTTTTCATGTTCAGGTTGCCAGTAGCCTACATATACTATCATTTCAATATAAAAATGTATTTTACTATTCCTTTTCTATGTAATATTCGTGGTGTTTATTGTCCCTGAGGGTAGAATAAATGTATGCTCTCTTTCATTTTTAGATTTTCTCCATTAATGCTTTTCTCTGAGCAAATTATCTTCCTTGTAGGTTAACTGTTTTTGAAAACACACTTCAACAGGCTCCTCAGTGTGTTTTCCAGTGCATCTGAAAAAAGAAAGTAATTCAGTATCAGTCTGAAATTTCTCCTTTCAGTTGTCACGGTCTCTTGAGGGAGCTGACTGATGTGTGTACCATATATTGGTTTCAATTCAGTCTGAGAGTTTTGCTGCATGTCATCTCCTCCTCATTCCTATCCATCTATCGTTCTCTTTCTCAGCTGCCTTGCAATTTAGGCAAAACATGGAATGAAGCCTCCAAAAGAGAACAGCTTTAACAAATGCACGGAATGCAGAAGGTGGCTTTCTGACAGTCTTTTAGTCGTCTTTAACATTTTTTCCAGGCACAGAACATCTAACGAAAAATGCACATTTTTGTTGTTTTGGAAAAATCCTCAAGGAGGTTCATGTTTACTGACATCTAAATTAAAATCAAAACACAATAAATAAAGCAGCCTATAGTTACAATATGCACCATTAGGACTATCAGTATCTATATGTTTCCAACCAGACTCCTGATTATCTCATTGAATGTGGAGTAGGCCTACACTAGAGTATAAAAAACAAGATGATCGCATCATTATTGATAAATGTAGGTGTAATCTAGGTGGGTGGAAGAATTGATGTGTATTTTAAACCCATGTAAAATGAGCCCTGGGTTTATTCTGAATCTATTCTCATATGGGCTACTGATGAAACTCAAATGTAACCCATATGGTGTCTATGTTGACTTAATAAGAATGTAATCCTATTAGCTTATTTAAAAAAAAAAAGGAAATACAACCCCCTACTGATAAAGTAGTGCCACAGCAAAAGCTGAAACCATGCATAAATACACCTTAGACTGGCCACAGATTCCCCTGAAACAGCATTCAAAAGATATTAATGAATAGATGCACACCAAAAATTAGGTCCTGGACAGTGACAAATTATGAACAGAGGATGGCCGCATTCTAAGATTTTATTTTTTAACATTTCAACCACACTCGTTTTTCAAGGCAAATTTAAACTGTCAAACACAGCCTTGAATACAGACTACATACGCCACCTGGTGGCCATCTAAAATCAGTCAAGTCAAAAGGTACACTGAGTTCATCACAAAATACCTTCACCAGCCATATACATTTTAACACATCAGTTGTTGTATGGTGGAAAAATGTCAAGGTCTCAATAACCTAACATAAAGGCTCTGCACACCCACGCAAGTGTTTTCACTTATTTTGGCTAATTAAACTTCTGGTTGAACATGGGTGGAGCTACGGTGGAAAAGTGAGGTATTGAAATACATGTACTAATAGAGATGATAAAGGTTTAAAGTTGACCAACAGGAGAGTGAGGGAAATGTCAGTCATGCACAGTCTGTACACGCCCACATAATCCTGAAGAGAGAACATTTAAAATCAAGTGTGGGTGTACAGGGCCTTTAAATGGGTGTTGATGTATCAATGTTGTTTTCAAATGATACTTGTAGGCCTTTTTTTCCATGTAAGATTTTTTTCACAGTAGGGATAGCACAGGTGTAAATAAAAGTATTGATGGCTGAATTCCATTTAGCTGCTTCAGTTTCAGGGTCCTCGTATTAAGCATCTTGGTATTTGGCTCACTGTCATGTCTTACTGGAACATGTTAACAGAATGGAACCATCAATAATAACACCTGTGCTTTTCCAACTATGACAAGTCAGCTGTGAAAGAGACCTTTTGTTTGTGATAAACTCTGCGTACCTTTTAACTTCTTGCTGTCACTAATTTTTTTTTTTGTATATTTCAGGCAGTATCAAACACTTAAACACTGATGTAAAAATAAAACGAATGGAGCTAAAGTGCAGCCATCCTGTATTCAAAATATGAACTAAACTGACCACAAGTGTATGCTTTGGGTTTGAGACAAACAAGGTTCTGTAAATGTTTAAAGTTATTTTACATGTTAGTCTAACTATAAATGGCATTTACTGTATCTTTCCAAAGCATAAATTAACCCACGTTTTGAAACTGCTTTCCATCTTCCAGGACAGCAACTGGATTCTGTTCATGTCAAAGTTAAATCTGCATAATTAAAACACATTTGTAAGTTTACACAGGAACAAAATGTGGTTCTAACATCTACTCTCATCCTGTCTGATGTGATTAAAAACGATCTTATGACCTCTAGTGGTCAGCAGCAGTAAAGCAGGATACTGTAGGTTTAAAATATTCACTTCTTCCTTAGACATGTATTAACATGTATAGAAATTGCTCTATTTTTCAATAATTCGTATCTATTGTCTTTTCACAAAAAAAGTTAAATTATCTTGTTAAAATCTTTGAAATCCACTCCTCCTTCAATAAAAATCTAGAACCTATAAATATAAGTTGAACTGCTGGACAACAGGTGTTTCTTACTTCACTGTCTTACTTCAAGTCCATTCGCAGTGTGTGCACTGGAGGCTTCAACACTTATTAAATTAATCTTTCGATTTCATTCTTATTAAGTTTTAAAGTTTGCATTTCCAACATTTTGCATAAAATCAACCACAAGAATACGTGAGAAGAGAAAAATATGGATATTTCAACTTTAATCACAGTAATAACAATTCTATAACCAATATGAGGACTCAGCCCTGCCATCCCCTGAACTAGATAAAGTATCTGGTGTTCTTCAACATAGGGAATGGTAACCATGTCCCTACAGCATAATCTTTCCTTCTGTGAGAAGTTTAACATACACACACAAAATGACCAACTGACTTACTTGGCACCCAGGCCAGTGTTTCTGTAGCTTATTTGCTACGCAAGTATCAGACACACACAAGCTGATAAATGGACAACAAAACAGCGAGGCGGCCATTTGTGCAGGCTGTGTGCCTGGAAAGTTCAGTCTGAGTTGTACCGCCCCACCTGATGCTGTTAAACGACAGTATTAATGTCAGAAGGCATTTCTTTGTTTCCTTTTCTCCCGGGATCGTCCTCTTTGCCATATAAAAAAAAGAAGAAATAATAGGATGAAGTGCATGAGCAGCAAAATGGTGGAGAAGGGTGGGCACATAGATCTACTCCAACACCACGGTGCCACCTGCTGCCTCCAAGGCTGCTTTCAGTTTCTCTGCCTCTTCTTTGGATACATTGGCTCGGATTTCCTGGGGAAGAGACTCCACTAGTTTCTTAGCCTGATTTAGAAAGGACAGAGAAAAAACAAGATTTAGTTCGAGTTTGTTTATTTGTCATTTCCACATACAGAGTATACGGGAACGAAATGTCGTTTCTCACGGCCGAAGGTGCTAATATAAAAATACACAAAAATGCAACAATACAATAGTCACAGACATCATACAGACAGCAAAAATGACAATTTCAAACTAAAAACAGAACTACGAGTGAGGTTACCCAATCTGTGAAAACAGGAACTGGGATACGGTCCTGAGCCAATATGTAATATTGGTATATAAACTGATTGCGTATATGTGGAAAGGGTCCAATATTAGTTATAATAAGTCCACTAAAACTCAAATCTTTTGTTTATTATAAAATATGGTGCTCCAGATAAAGTATGTCAGCTGTCATTAACACCATTTTACACTCATAAGAAGACAGTGGAACCAGTTCCAACTTCCTAAAGCAGTGTCGCATGTGGCCGAACTCTGAAGCAGCACAAACAATTAACAGCATCAGCATGTTTCAGTGCAGATATTCACACCAACCGTACGTAATAGTGAGAAAAGCAAGCACAAGAAATCAGCAATATTTTGAAGGTGAAGTATGCCCTATAAAGTGCTGCTATTGTAATGACCTGCATTTGAGAATCAGTATTTGTTAATTGTGGTAGTGAAAAGATTAAAAATGACCGCAGATATTACACCAAACACCATAGGACACTGTAAAAAAAAAAAAGACCACTAAAGGAAAACTGTGATAAAGACTATATTTTCTTTATGCAGAGCTTTACACTGGTCATATGTTATTGTAGGTCTACTGTAGGCACTATGCAGCTGTATAATGTGAGAAAATACAAGTACTGGATCGAGTGTATCAGCAGAAAGTACTAAATATTAAAGGTCTTCTGTGGAGTTTTGTTGTAAACAAAAAAGGTTCTTTTTACATTGAGTGTTTCTCACCAAAACACAGTGTGTATCCTTGAGGTCTAACAAACACTTTAAATGCATTAGTACTTGCAAAGCCAATTTTATAAAATATTTTATATGCATTGTTTACATCCATGTTTGCTAACTTGCAGACCTCCTCTTCCTTGCCTGTGTTGGTGGCTTGCTGCATTTCTTGGCATGTTACCGCCACCGACTGTCAATCAGAAGACATTGCTCCTTAGCATTACTAATGGTCAAAAATTAAAACTGCACAGGGTACCTTTAAATGACTTCGAAGAGGACTGAGGACTGAACACTAATGATGAGGCTTACCTGCACCAGATTCAAGCCTTGGATGCAGTTCTTCACTTCCTTTATAAGTTTCACTTTTTCAGCTGCTTTAACTTCTGTCAATTTTACTGTGAAGTGAGTCTGCTCTTTCTTGACCGGCGCCTCCTCCTCTTCTGTAGCCTAGTTTCACATGGAAAAAAACAGCACATTTATTTGTGCACTTTTACTACAACTGTTAGCTGCTACTCATAAAGTAGGCCTTGACACTTTGGCAAAAATTGGTGATAAGACGTCAGTGAAACCTGCAGTGATAAAAAATGTACATTCTGTGTCAGAGAAGTGTTCATTAAAATTTAAACAATTTTTTGAAGTTTATGGTTGTGTTGTAGCAGATTAAGTTATACGGTAAGGTGTTCCAGTTATATCATCTACTCTCTCTACTTCATTTTAAAAGCAGTCACCTGAGCCGCAGGTACAGCTGATGCAGCCATCGGCATCATTCCAACATCTTGAATGTTCAGAGTTTTCTGCAACCAACAAAAACGAAATGATCACTTAGCATGACACAACACAACAGTCTCTATCTAACAAGGCGTACTATGGTTTAGATTCAGTGTTTCGGGACTTTTCCACAAACCTTGAGGAGCTCATTGAGGTCCGACACCTCTAATAAAGTGAGGCTGGCTATGTCATTGACAAGCTGTTGGATTTTGGGGGCATACTGTTTGGGTGCTCCATCTAGTGGAGGAGTTGCGATGGCATCTGAGTGAGTTGCTGGACTGGTCTTCAGAAGTCTGAGAGCACACAGGGCCGGTGCCTGCCGCTGAAGCTGTTGCCTGGAAAAATTAAAATGGATTAATTAGAGTTGGGTACCGGCCGAATTACGTCGGTACTACCAAGAACCAATTCAGGTTAAATCAATTGGTGCCAAATTTCAGTACCTGAGAGCGCATCTGGGTGAGAGTATAGAGAGAAAGAGAGAGAGCGCGAAAACGTCACCCCTGCTGGTTGTTCAAGTCACAGGGACACGTGTGTGCGTAGTGAGTGTGTGGTTGAACACACTCACTATGGTTGGGTACCAGTACCGAATTTCAGGTACTGGTACAAAATGTGAACGTTACCCAACCCTAGGATTAGCTAAATGACTTACTGTGTCTGTGGGCCTCAGAGCCTAAGATACAAGACACTGTGTATCCAGATGTATACATTGCTTAATTAAAACAATATGTCGATCCATCGATTATTTGATCGCCTATCGATTACTATTTTGATAACTGATAAATCATTTGACTTTTTTTTTCCTAGCAAAAATACCATTCCCCAATAACATTCCCTAGTTCCAGTATCTCAATTTTGAGGATGTGTTGATATGTCTTGTGTGATATCAAACTTGATATCTTAAAAAGGGACAGTTGAGCCCAAAATCAAAACATATTTTTCATTATATTAAAAAAAGGCAGACATCTCTGTGGACGATACCTCCAAAATTCTGCAACTCACACCAAAACAATCTAGATGGATAAACAGCACTACAGGTAAGGGGAAAAAATATGTATTTTTGATTTTGGGCGAACTGTCCCTTTAAGGTTTGGACTGGTGGTCGGTCAAAACAAGCAGTTTGAAAACATCACTTTTTGGTTCAGGAAATCAAGAAAATAAATCAGCAGAATACATAATAATTAATTAAATGAATGAATGACTTGTTGAAGTCATCAAAAAAGCAAAGATTTAGAAGAACGTCTGCCAAAACAAAGCTTAAATATGCGCTATTTGTTCTGCTATCCTGCTACCCACTTTGAGCCCCTTCAGATATATCCTATGACTCTTTAGGGGGGCTGGGGTTACCCATACAGCACGATGGGAACCACTGCTCTGGGATGAATGCAGTGTTGTACAGACTGCAGTTATTATTCAGTTCTGGTGGCTCCAGTTGGTTTCTTAACATATAACCTGTAGTTCATATTAATGGCCTCACCTTGCTTAGTGTACACAGCGGTACACGGACAAATATAAGAGATGCAACTTGCGGTTATCCGACCAGCAAAAGCCTGAATTTTCAGTTACACGAGTGTGACCTTGGCTGTCAGAAATATAGCTGATTAATCGAGGAAATGTCAAACAGGTAGTAATTATTTTCCCCAACCCAAACTAAAGACGAGGACAAAGTGTTTCATAAGAATACATGCAGTGATCACTGGGTTATTGTGTTCAAGTTAAAGCCTGTAAGGGTTCAGTTACTGCTGGCTAAAGTTACCGAGCTAACGTTAGCTAACATACTTAACACACAGCCGTAAAACATGAAGCTCCTTTGACTGCGGACGAAACACATCTTTTGTATTTACTAGCTACAGAGACAACAGCGTGTCTTACAACCCAGATAACCGGCAGTAGTCACCGGGTGTCTGCCCTTGAAGAAGCAGACAGTCAGACCCTGATGTACCGTTAGCGCTGCCCCGGTCTTACATGACTAACCGCTCGGCTGACGTTACGTACCGGTGTGTGAACGATGCAGCCCGCAACGCGGTCCGGAGGCAGCGTCTGGTGCAGTACATGCTAACTCTGTTAACTGGAGCCGTTTATCCCGGTGTCTCTCTAAAAACAATCAAAGTCTGTCACAGCCAGATCTCCTTCCAGTTCCTCTGCCTCAAAAGCACATGGCGTCCTCTCAGCTTCTGACCTACCCACAATGCATTGCATGAACTGTTAGAAAACCTATGGGAGCTCATAAGGGACATGGGGGAAAGAAGAAAAAAAAAATGGGAATGGTACTGATAATTATATTATTGGTTCTTAAAGGTATCAACAAGGGAATTGATAGTTAGAACTAGTAACAATATCTGCCTTAATAACAAACACTTTGTTATCACAAACAATAGGATAATATTAATAGGAGCCCTGCACCATGATGAATGCATTTGTAATAAACAGTCCTGCAATAAGCAATATCTTTGTGAAAGTTTTGCCCACCTTCATTTACATATTAAACAAAACATTAGAAACATATATTCAGTGGTGGAAGGAGTATTGAGATCCTCTACTTAAGTAAAAGTATTAAGTCCTGCATTCAAAATCTTACTTAATTAAAAGCATGTAAGTATTATCAGCAAAATGTACTTAAAGTATCAAAAGTAGAAGTACTCATTCTGCAGAAAATTGGTCACTGTCAGTGTTTTATTATTATATCTGATGTTTCTGGATTAATATTACTGCTGCATTATGCTGCAATATGTATGTTGCATTTTACTGCTGTATATGTTTGAGGTTGTGCTAATTTTAACTACTTTATATACTGTTGGATATTTTAATCTACAGCAATGCATCATATTCTATAAGATCATCATATGTTTGTAGCGTCGCTGTCCTGAGAGAACCACGTATCTCTAAAAAGTCAACGTTTCATGAGAAAAACAGCCCTGTTTTCAGCTTTGTGAAGATGCATTTTTCAGCTAATCGGTTATTTATCTTAAGAAGTAGGATAATTTTCTCAACCCATAAAGGAACACTTAATCCTTCAGTTCATCAGAAAAATCATCAAGAGTTGGAGATACATGGTTTTCACTGGACAGGAAGGCTATAAAAAACTGTACTCTGAGAAGTAACTAGTAACTAAAGCTGTCAGACAAATGTAGTGGAGTAAAAAGTACAATATTTGCATCTGAGATGTAATGGAGTAGAAGTATAAAGTTGTATAAAATGGAAATACTCAAGTAAAGTAGGCTACAAGTACCTTGACTTTGTACTTAAGTAGAGTACTTGAGCAAATGTGTGTCCTACCTGTACTGTACCAGTGCTGACCACTGGGGAGGATCACAGAGGGAATCCTCTTAACCAGGTAATCTCTGCACCCATCTGCTGTTACAGTCATCCACCACATCCAGCCTCCACCAATATGCCATTTTAGTCTCGGTCAACCAGCACAAGAGACGGTGAGAGGGTTAGAGAAGATCAACACATAGGCTGGGAAGACAAGATGACAGGGTAACACGTCCTTCTGCTTTTTCTCCTCCAGACCATGCTGTTGTCTCCTCAGGCAGAGAGGAACTGGGAGGATCTGTGTTCAGTGCTTGAAGATGTGCTGGAGGACCAGTCCCACAGGCAGTTGTTCGCCTTAGAGCTGGGATCTGGAACTGGGCAGCATGTCATACGCTTTGCCCAGAAGATGCCCTTTGTTACCTGGCAGCCATCAGACATCAATGAAGCGTCACGGGACAGGTTTGTGTCTTCCAATAGTTATGCTGTCTGACGTGCATCAGACACACCAATGTTAATGATCCAAATGAACGGCTGTACAGCAGTCATCAAGTGTGTGACAGAAAGCTTTGTGGGAAACAGGTTGTACATTTTCAAGTTATGGATATGAATTAAATAAATAAAAATGTAGGATTAAGTCTGCATACTTACTTACAGTATTAAGGCATACATTGCTGCAACCCATGCAAAGTCTGTGCTGCAGCCTGTCCACTTGGATGCCAGCGAACCGTGGGAGAAATGGGCAGGCCTTCCTCACAACTCCTGTGACGTTATTGTTGCCATTAACCTACTGCAATACAGTTCCTTCCAAACTGCACAGGTAGGCTTGGTTATCTAAAAAACTGTTCATTTGTGAAGGCCCATAAAACACAGATCTCTAAATTATGAAAATGTGCCAGTACCTGTTTCATATTTATTTATTTTTTTGTGATCATTTTCCTAGGGTGTTTTCAATGGAGCTGGTCAGATCCTCAAGCAAAATGGTCTTTTGATAACACATGGGGTACGTACCAACAGTACGTAAGTTTATTATCCATCAAATCATGTGAGTGTGAAGTGCAAACACTGAACCTTTCCAAATCTTAAACACGTTCCAGGTGTATGCTATTAATGGCACCATCACACCAACTTGTAATGAACACCTGGATGCAGAGCTCCAAAAAATGTGAATGGGCGTTTATTTTCTCTAATACATAACATACTCCAACAATGTGTCTGGTGAAGCTCTACTGGTAGGGTGTAAATAGACTTATTTCATGCTTTTACACAGGAATCCAGAGTGGGGTCTTCCAGACATCGATGTGCTGAGACAGCTGGCCTATGGAAACGGGATGCGTATGGAGAGGATGGTGAGCCATGTACTGTAGCTTTGAGTAACTACTTCTAGTAATAATTACAATATAGCTTTTATACATGTATTGTTTTTCATCTCCAGGTTGAGATGGAAGAATACTACAAATGTCTCATCTTCAGAAAACTTTAAAGAAGCCAAACTACAAAAATAACTAAAACAAACTTAAATTTTTGTATACTTATGCACAATACTAAGTTATATGTTAAAGCACATTTCATCATATCACTTATCAATGTAATGTTATGGCCTTTACACTTGTAAAAGAAAATTAAAACCCCTCTTGTTGAAACATGTATGAATGTGACAAGGAAAACTGTGTTTACATGACTAAATACCATGCAGTCTCTTTTCAAATCCTATGGAAGGTTAAAGAAAAAAAAACAAGAAGGTGAGGCAAGTGGACAATAAGAACCAGATATTTATTAAATATAATTTTAAAATTACTTTAAAGTCAGACAGATCAGTATGATGGAAAAAAAGAAGTTCACAGATGGCAACTGAAGGGTTACAGAAATCACTGATTAGGTGTGTGATAGATACATGCGACACGTCATGTTCACTCTGCAAGTATTTCCACATTTCTGGAGAGCCAAGTACACTTTAGAAAAGACTGCCCATTTGTGACAGTTACAACTAAATGCACACAACGTGGGGTGCCTGGAGGCCATTTGCAGTTAATTATAGTTATGGTCCTATGCTTCTGTCAGTCTTGTCTTGTGACGGTACTTTATGTACAGCAACACAAATCATTTTAATAAAAAGATGCAGGATGCTATTAAAGTTGCTAGACTGTTTTAGTATGTATATTTTATGTCACTAGTTGTGTAATTTCAATGATTTCATCTATGAAAGTATATTACGTGAGGATTAAACAACCACCCAGTTAAATTTTCTAACACTCCTCCCACAACATACAATCCCTGCAATGTGTTTCGTCATTTATGAAACTACACAAAGACGCTCAATATTCCGAACAGTGCACAACAAATAAATGCCAAAACAAGAGAAGATGACCCTGGTTTGTCTGTGCATGAGAAAGGATGGAATCAAAAACTACAAGCTGGAATGGCAAGCAGTGAACCTGATGGAGATGTGAGTGCCATTGACTGTGCTTTCTCTCTCTTGACATCACTCTTTATCCCCACACCCACAATCTCTTAAACAGCACATACAGATCTCTTTCAATCACTACCCCAAAATGTTAGGATAGGTTGCAATAATTCACTTCCATTCCAGAAAATAATAAAAAATTTAACATGCAAATTTTGCTTTAGAAAAATATGAGACAAAGGATGGTTATGTCTTGTCTTTTTTCTCAATTATTATCAGATTTTTCTTATTCATTTTTAACTTTAATACCACTGACTATTTCTGAGCTTCAGTTTTTCTTTTAATAAGGAAATAACTACATACATATCAGCTGGAAAGAGGGAGGAAAAGGGTGAAAGGGTCTGGGTTATGGTGCCCTCTCTTGCAGCTTCACCCCGCATTCCCATACTTCAGTGGGGGAGAGTCAAGGAGAGCAACAGTTCTGCAACATCATCACAATATTTTACATTGCCACAACATCACAGCAAGGGGGAAGGTGGGAGGTGGGTGTGTTTCTGGAGGGCATCCTCAGAGTTCAGAGAGTGGGGGGAAAGACCAAAAGGAGGAGAGAGGGTGTAGTGTGTCAGACCCTGCAGCATGTGGGATTTCAATCGAAGGAGATGAGCTGTGCCTCTGCACTGCCGGGCACAGCCTGAAGGGCCTGCTGCTGCTGCTGCTGCTGCTGCTGCTGCTGCTGCTGCTGCTGCTGCTGTTGCTGCTGCTGCTGATGCTGTGGGCCACCAGGGGGAGCCACCTAGCAAGAAAGGAGCAATAAAAGTAAAAATAGGAAGATTAGTGAGGATTGAAATAACCTGGATGATGTGAAAAGTCAGTCTGGAAGACAGCTTAGCTAATTCACCACAGTATGCTGCAAACTCTTTACAAGGTTTTTTTTACTGCTAACACCTGCTAGCAAAGGAAGATATAATAAGTAGCTGACCTGTTGGTACATGGGCTGCTGGCCTGGCATGTACTGCTGTTGTGGGGGCATATTGGGGTCCTGTCCTGGCAATGCTGAAATCATGTTCTGCATGTTGTATGGCTGGTAGCTCATGTAACCCATACCGTTAGTGGGGGCAGCCTGGGACATGGGGGGCATACTCTGGGCCTGAGAGACCACATTCTGCACAGAACAGTTAGTGGGCTGATTATTTATCTTTAAACAGTTTGGCAGTAGTTTATTTAATGATCAGAAAATGAAAGTGGGAGTCAATCAGACCTGGTAGCCCTGTGTGGGTGTGGGCTGATAGTTGGAGTAGGGTGGACTAGTATTGGGTGGAGCTTGACCAGGAGGAGCAGGCTGCCCATTGGCGCCTGCAGCCTGGTACATGTACGCATTAACCATATTGGGATCTGGAGGAAGAAAAGACAATCAGTCACACGCAGGAGCACACTTGAATAAAAATATTAAAGTATCATGTCAAATGTTTCTTGAATGTAATGCAGTAGGGCATTTAAACATGTTTTTCCCTAGTTCTGAAGCTACCAAAAGTATTTCAAAGCATTCTTTTTGTTTATCCTTCTTGTTGAGTTCCTCACCTGTGGCAGGACCGGGCATAGCCTGGTACTGTGGTGGTGCAGTCTGCCCAGGCTGGTTCATATAGATGTTGTGCATAGGTGAGCCCTCCACAGAACCAGCAGGGCTGAATGTGCCTGGGTAGCTGGGTGGAGCACCAGGCTGGTACACCACCCCTCCTGCCACATTGGGGGGCAAAGACTGCAACTGCGTAACAGCACATACAGACATTATCAGACATTTATTCCCAAAGACTAATGAGGAGGTAAATATGGTGTGTAAATCCCCATAACGTCTCAATCAATTGGCTAGTCCCAGTTATGGTAGTGATTTTGACTGGGACCACTGTATGAGACCAGAAGTGTAGGTTAACTTCTTGTCTCGCTTCTGATTAATTCATTGACTAGATCCTCCTTGGAATTAGTTTAGGCTGACAGCTGACAATGGAGAATGCAGTGTGTACCTGGGCGTAGGGCAGAGAGAAAGCAGGCATTTGGGCTCTCATCTGGATTGTGTGCTTCTGCTGCTCCAAACGCATCTGCCTCTCCTTCTCCTGCTCCTGGAGGCGCTGGATGGCCAGGTGTCTTTGCATCTCCAGGTACTCCTGCAGTTCAAAGACAAACACTTGTGAGCATGGTAATAAAATAGTGTATCGATATCTGCATTTTCAGTGGAGAGACTCATTTCATTACCTGTTTCTTCTGCCTCATGATCTCCAGTTTTTGTGCCAGCTGGATCTGCCTCTGTCTCTCTGCTTCCTCTGCGGCACGACGCAGCTTCTCTCTGTGTTCGTCCCGAAGGGCGTTGAGGGCTGCCCGAGCATCACGCACCTGAGCCAACTTGTCCTGCAGTCCCTCGTAGTACACTGCCGACAACATACACGATGTGATAGTTGACAGAGACTGGACACGCAGGATGACAGGAATGCATAGACACACGCAAAAATCATGCACGGCTAACACTCACATCGCTTCTCATCTAGCTGGTTGAGGATGTCCAGCAGCTGAGGATGCATGTTGTTAATGGACTGGAAGAGTGAGAGCACAGCGCTGTCATTGGTGATGCTGCGCCCACGCAAGTGGTTGCTCTTCATGCGGTTGAGGAAGGTGGAGACAGCATTCTGCAGAGCCTTCAGAAATTGCTCATGGTTCTCCTCTGACTCTCCGTTCTGGTACTGCTGCTGAAGGTGGGAGGGAAGTAAAGCGCAGAAAATCATTTGTGGTCTGCCCACTCCAGTTCAGCTAGACATAAAAATGACCAACATCTGCTCTCAGCACAAAGTTTCAACATACCTCCACTATGCTGACTGGCTGGACAGGAGGGACATGGCTTTCTACAGGCTGACTGATCGGCTGACTGATCGGCTGACTGATTGCCGGAAGGGGCTCAGCCAGTGGTGCAGGGGCAGGGGCTGAGGGGGTGGGACTCTTGCGAGCCTCTTCCTGTTTCTTCTCCCAGTACGTTCTGTTCAGGTAACGGGCCAGCTCAGGGTCTACATCTTCAGCTGATGGAGCAGAGGAGTTCTGGAGAGAGTATATAGTTGGTCAGTAATAAAACATATTTCAATAATTTGCTCAACAAAAGTAAACCGTTGAACCTTGTTTTAACCATGAAACTAGAATTACCGCCCCACGGTTACATGCCTTTGCCAAACAGTCAAGTTGCAGTTTATATCCATGTCTGTCCAGACTCATATGTAGTGAATACTTAATAAAAGCCTCTCTATGAGCTGTAGGTGAAACTCACTCACTGTATCATTATTAGCTAGGCGCGCTCCAATACGATGATTCCGATGACGCTCGAAATTCAGAATGAGGCAGGAAGTGAAAGGCAGAATGGAGGAAAGCCTGTACTGTGCTAGTTATTGTTTACTCATTGTGTCATTCCATTCAACATGTGTGTGAAATCTGGAGTCGCCCAATTCGTTCTTAAATTATGGCTAAAAACCTATTTTAAAAGGTCACAATGACCTTTGAGTCAAAAGTGTCACCTATTCAGTACCCGACTAACTGCGAAATATGGTCACAGTCTCCCCTTCTGTTCCTGAGTTAGGCCAAAAAGTGTTTTTCCAGGACATTATGATGTCACAGTGAAGTTGACCTTTGGGGTATAAAATTTCACTTTGTTGAATCATTGAATCCCATTAAACATCTGTGTGAAATTTTTGTCATAAATACCACATCAATTCTTGAGTTATGGCCAAAAATGTGTTTGTCAAGGTCATTTTGCGGTCACCGTGACCTTGACCTTTGTGTCAAAAGTGTCACCAATTCATTGTCCGACTAACCAACAGTGAATTATGGTCATCAATTCTTGAGTTATGGCAAAAAACACGTTTTGTGAGGTTACAGTGACCTTGACCTTTGACAACCAAATTCTAATTAGTTCATCCTTGAGTCCAAGTGGACGTTTGTGCCAAATCTGAAGAAATTCCCTGAAGGCGTTCCTGAGATATCACGTTCACGCGAATGGGCATGCATAAAAATGTTTGACAGTGCAAATAATTTGCCAGAGAGAAGGGCAGCATGAGAAGAAGTCTTACCACAGGGGAAGTGTATAGGGTGCTGACTGGTGGTGCTGAGGAAGTCACTGGAGTGGGATCAGCTTTGGGATACACTGAGTAGGAGTTCTTTTGCCTCTGTAAGTATACACACAGGTATGTATGAGTTTCTGTCAATAAACAGGCAGTAAAAATACAAAGTAACATTTTGGCTGTGCAACCCACCAGTCGCTCTTTCTCCTCAGCTTCACTTTGAGAAAGGGCGATGGCCAGCTGCAGCTCCTCCTCCTCCTGCAGTGCCGCCTCATCTCTCTTGGGGGGCATCTGGTGAGAGAGCGGAGCAATGGTAAGATCCTAGGAGCAGCAATGAGGGGAAAGGAACCAAAGAGAATCAGAGTCTACAAATTCCATTAAATTCCAATACAGAGCAGGGTGAAGCCAACATATGTCTGTTTTCTTACAGGGGAGTCCTTAAATATCAACTTCCTCAACACATTTATTTCAACTGTGACCAGTTTGACCATCAACTAAGCCATCTCATTTTTCTACTTATAGTTTCTGAACAATTACCTGTGATTGTTGGGACAGCGGGCTGGTCAGGTACTCAGGAGGCAGCTCGGCAGGGCCTGGGGCGGGTGCTTTTCCTTCAGCTTTCCTAAGTGGAGGAGAGAGGGAGGGGTGGCTGGTGAGGAAAAGGGATCAGGGAGGACAAACCTTGTAAATTAGAGGAGAGCATGCTGCTTGAAACACCAATATCTCTCCAAAAACAGAACAATATAAGAAAGAGCCCAGGAAGTGCATACTTCTGTCAATGCTGCAAAATCCTCTAAATTTGTTATTCTAATAGTTTTTGATCTACATTCAGATTTGGATCTGCATCAATACACACATACCCATACTGAGTTTTGGAGAATGCCTAAACTTCAGGATTGTTAAGGTTCTTAAGGGTCAGTCAGACTCAATACCACAAAATGATGGCCATCTAAGTTTTTCATGTTGCTATAGAGCCATTTATAGGGCAAATGCTATCACATTTTGCAGCATTGCTCAGAGTGGCTTTTCATTCGTCATCATTTAAATTGCACAGTGTGTTCTTAAATAATTTGTCGTACAAACTGATGATTTTATGGCATATCAAAAAAACAACTTTTTTCCCAGGGTCATCTAATGTTATATGTACTCAAATTTGGGAAAAACTGCAGAAAAGTAGTTATGAAAAAACAATACATTCGAAATTGTGATAGAAAACATAAATAGCTCCATGGTTGCACTATATTCCTAAAAAATGAATCAGTTGTTCTTCGGCCCAAGGTTTAACTTTCCACCAAATAACGATAATTAATTAACTAACAGACAAACAGGGCTAAAAACACGACTTCCTTGGTGGAGGTTGCGAAACAAAAAAAAAAAAGAAGCAACATTTCCACATAAAATGAAGTTCAAAGCATGAATAAGGGTGAGCAAAGATTATAGACAAGGCACTGCATTCAATCATATTAAATCTTTTCACCCTAAACCAAGAAGCAATAGAGGCTGACTATGATCAAGAACAAAAAATAACTAATAATAATAATAATAATAATAATAATCTAAAACCAATGCATACATAAGTGCAACATCAAAGTATACAGCATAACTTGAGCAAGAGAATAATTCACAATGCCAGTGTCATACTGCAGCTAATGGTGGAGACAGATAGAGAGGCACTGTTCACAGCCATACACCACCACACACCATACTTCACACTCAGAGACTGAAATTTCCCACTAAATCTGGTGGTTCAATCATCAGATCGGGGGACTCACTTGTTAAGCAGCTCAAAGCACGGCTCGCACACACGCACTTCCTTCTCTATGCCAAACTTTGGAATGGTGGAGTACTTGGACGAACACTTTCCACAGAAAATCTGGCCACAGGCTCGACAATGGTGCTGGAATAAAGAACACAAATTGAGGTCAACTTCCGCACATGCGCTAAAACAAATATACTCCACACACACTGCTATAACTGAATGAAGGAAACCATAAAATCTCCAAGTGCTCTAGTTTCAAGAAAGTCCGGCCTACCTTTCTTGTCATAACTCCAAACTGGACTCTGCACCGGTGGCACTCCTCAGCATCAACCCAGTCTGGGGCCTGGATAAAGCAGATAGACACCACATATTACTACAGATACGGTGATACAACAAAACCACTGGAGCTTAGTGTACAGTCATCCTCTCTTCTAAATACTTCAGAGTCATGACCAGCACCAACTCATGGTGGGGACTCACAGGACGCAGAAGTGCCACAATGCGCCCTGAAGCGCTGTTCAGATAGAGCGTGTCGCAGCTGGCTTGCATTCAGCAGCGATAGTTTCGTCATCTGGTCTATTTTTTCCATGTGCCGCAAGCAAATGAGACAAGAAAACACACTGATAATCTATTATAAACGATATAAAGTGATATTATATATGAGATAAATGATCTGATTCTGATAAATAATATCCCATGCTTGCCAACCCTTTTGATTTCTCTGCCCCTCTCCCCGCTGATCTCCTGGAGTGATTCCCCCCCCCCCGATGAAATATCAACATCTGCCTATCCACTATATTTATTAGAAATAGTATCACTGCTGTGTTTTTTTAAATTAATTGTCTCTAAACAGACAGTGAGAGAGACGAGCAGATCATCACACAAGGCGATCCTTTTAACTTCATTGTTGCAGAAGAAGTGACACCCCGCAGAAACACATAAAAAGCTTTAAGTTATAAATTCATGAGGTTATTATAAAGATCAGCTCTTTATTGTGATTAGAAAATAGCAGAGGAGCAGAAATGAGCTTCTGGCGTGTACAGCCAGGCTACTGCTCGCAGGAGAAATGACCTAGCGTGGTGCTTCCGCCTCTTGTGTGTCCCTGGTGTCATGCTGATTCTACAGATATCCACCCACTTCATAAAGGTAACTACTTCAATGAAACAAGAAAAACAAAATATCTCACTCTCTCAGCCGCAAACATCGCATCACTCTCCTTAAACTCTGGGAACACATGACCTATGAGAAAAAGAGAAACAGACCGTTAAACACACAGTGTGATACTAGTAGCACATTAACAGAAGTAACCAATGATACATAATAATTACTGTGTTATACAAAGTACCATGTTTTGGAATATTGAATGACCTGTCAGGAATGCATAGTGACATTCCCAGCATCAGTTTTCATCATTAAAACATTGTTGGAATTGTAATTACTGAAATTAAAATTACAAAAATATACATTACATAAATATACAAGTGTTTTTCTTAAATGGTAGCTAAGACAGGGTTGGGAAACATTTATCTGGGTAATTATACTGTCAGAGATCCTTAGTCTTCATTTCAGGCAAGCTTGATGGAAAAAAAAAACATTTAAGTAAAATACAGCTTCTGCCCACTTACCTTCCACTTTCATGATCTGATAGGTGTCTTGAACCACCTTATATTTGGGTTCGTTGCGGAAGGCGTGAGCCCACGCCTGGATCAGGTACAAGATCTTGTTTCTGACGTTTGGTTCCGTCTGTTTCTGGTGGTAAAAGAACCACAGAGTAAAATAAACCTGTCTTTACACCTTTAAGTCCCTCTTGAGCATTCTACATTTCTGTTGTCACATAACATTCACTGAGCTTTTCAAACACAAACTGAATCAAACAAGTTGTGTTTGACAACAAGAACTGAGGTGGGAAGTCCCTTACTTTGGTCTGAAAAAACCCTCCTGTCACAAGGCTATGACATCATTAGGAAGTGGAAACCAGCATGGGCTGCCGGAGCTTGTGTCACATGATACAGCAAGGATCCAATCAAATATTGCTAGCTCATGCTGTAAAGCAGCAAGCACTTATCGAGTCAAGAGAGAGGGTGGGAAAGGTGATAAGGCTTCCAGCCAAAATATGGTCCGACAAATCTGAATGTCTTTGTGTAATAGGGTGAAAGCACTGTATTCAAACTTTCCACTGCTTGTTTACATGTTACTTTGACAGCAGAGGGCAGGGGACTAATACATAGTTGCACAGATATTATTTCACCTGATTAGAGGTGAAACTAGTGGATGAATCAATGAGTTAATCGATAGCAAATTTATCAGCAAATTATTTTACAATTCATTAATGGTTTCCAAAAATGCCAAACATTTGCTGGTTCCAGCTTCTTAAATATCTGTATATAAAATTGTAAATTGAATATATTTGGGTTTTGGATTGCTGGTCAAACAAAGCAAGACATCTGAAGATGTTACCCCGGCCTCTCAGAAACTGCCATAGGCATATTTCACTGTTTTGACTTTTCAATTAGACTAAACGCTCAGTCGATTAATAAAAAAACAAAACAAAAAAAAACCTGACAGATTAACTGATAATGAAAATAATATTTAGTTGTAGCCCTAAACCCAATTCTATAAATGCTGTAACTGCTCCAGTCCACCTTTGTCAGCAAATTCAGCTTCACAATGAAAAGACAGTATTGCCTACGCCTAAAGTCAAAACTCGTGCAAATCTATGTTGGCAACGTATGTAGGCACTTAGAAAAAATTGAACTGTAGAAACTTGAAAAGAATGACACTGAGGATAGTATTTTGGAAATTACACAGAGCAGGTTTATGAAGTGCAAGAAATGAATAGAACGAAGGTCACCTTGAGTAAATCCTTCAGTTCCTCCATAGTTTGTTTACTTGCCACCTCATCGTGGACTGTCTGGCCACAGTTCTTCACCACTGACTCCAGGACCTGAAGGGTGAGGCCACATAATTATTCACTATGCCAAGTATGTTCTACACATTTCACCAAAGCAGCTTTCTCAAAAAAAAAAAAAGAGGTGACAAAATTGTGACAAAACAGCATATTAACACATAAAAAATACACAGCAAAACTGTAGGCTTCCAGTTAATTTATTCATGTTAAAATGTTTTTTTTTTAACCAGCTGAGAAATAATTTAGCAGCTCATTTTCAACTGTACACGTCTTACCTCAAGTGCATAAAGGGCCACATGTGGATTTTTATCATTCAGCTTCTTTTTAATGGCACCGATAGCATATTTAGCTCTGCAAGGACAAAAACAAACATTGTTCAAAAGAAAGTCCAGGGAATAAATAACGTCAGCAAAGCACCATTCATTAACAATAATTTTAACCTAATACTCGAAATTAGCTATTTTCAACTTCAACAGCTAGAGATATACGAATGTAGAGAGAAGTGGGCAGAATCACTCACTGTGCGTCTCCTTGTCGAATGAGATCACAGATCTGCAGAATGGATTCCCAGTCAGTCTCCAGCAGCAGCTGACTGGTGGCTTTATCTGCAATTAGTACAGATGGTTAAAGCCCTAACATGTGTATTGTCTGTAATATCTACCACAAAATATCTGCTACAGTGGAAACCAACATGTCATAAAAAATAACAGGCCTCCTCATAATTAAAGTCCTAGATGTGTTATAGACTTGCTTTATTGAAACCATGTCCACCTGGGCTTTATATATAGATATTACTATGTATATCTACACTCAGTTGTCAGTTAATTAGGTACAACTAGCTAAAACTAATGCAGTCTAATACAACAGTCCTGCAATAAAACCTACCTTCATGAAGGTTATAATATTCAGTTTTTGTTGAGGCTGTTTTTGAGACTTTATGATCATTTTGGAGGCTGTAATTTGTGGTGCTGAAGAATTGTATTGCATTATACTGAAAGGTGTTTCAAATATTTATAAAATAAATTAAATTGGCAATTAAGTGTATGTATTGTATCGTGTACCTTTTTCTTAAAGTAGGTAAGGGTTCTCTTGATTTAAGGTAATCATACAGTGATGTTTTCAATGAGAGAATAGTTATACAGTAATTACTGTGGCATAAGAAGAGAGTAATTCTTATGACAGAGATAACTGATCTGCATCAAAGTTTTTTTTATGAAGAAATAAACAAGTCTGATGTGTTAACCCTGTGATGTGCGATATTGTCATATGAGAAAGGACAGCATCTGGGATTTCACTTTTTGTATCATTGCAATTTATTATAAATGTTGTCTTTGCTTAGTTTTAAAAGATGCCTTACAATTAAGTAACACAATGTGTGGACTTAGTTTGCTGTTTTTAGTTCAATATAATTCTCAAGTTGTTTGGCCATCATATCCGCATAGTGTTTCTTAAAATTGTCATGTTTGTACCAGCACTCATTCCCAAAATATTGTTGTATTACTGATTCCATCTGAAGTGTTGATTTTGCCCCAAAAGCTCTAGCTCCACTGTTTGGCAATTGGTTTGTGGTAATAATTTCACTAAGGGCCTTGTGGTGGGTTTTGCTTTGTACATGATCTTGAAGCCCTGTGTCAACATCTAGTTTTAGGAACTTCATTATGTAAGCTGATTGTCATTGCATAAAGTAACAAACAGAAAACTTGGTAATATTTCATCACACAAATTCTGTACAAAATGCAGAAAGAGTGGTTTATCAACTGGGGATTTTTTGGGTGCCAGCAGCTCATTTTAACCCGGGCCCCTAGGAGGTTAATCTGGCCATTAATGTCAAATGAAACTCAAGTAAGATGTGTATTAATATATAATTGTCTGCCAATTATTCATTTAACTTCCAAGATATTGGCTTTATCTGACATGACTGCCAATTTTTAGCATGACTCATGAAACCTCCTACACCAACTGTATGGTATGACAATGTTGGTTTATTTCCCTGGGATAGTGCTAGGGTAAGATATGCTAATTAGCCATATAACGTTACCTTTGGCAACTGTATTAATGGAAAGGTGTCTAATTCAGTGTAACGTTTACCTAGACAGGGCATCGATTAGCTAGCTAGTAGCTAACTATACCCATCGAGCAGCTAGCTACTCAACCTGTTGTGGACTTCAAAAACTTAAGACAACATTAAAGTCGAAAGTATCAAAGAAATGACCTTGTTGTGCTTGGCTGCCTGGCTTTCTTGGACAGCCGAGACATGTCATCTGTTATACAGTATCATTATAAGCTACTGTTAGTGGTAATCACTAGCTAACGTTAATATATTAACGTTATCGTGTGTGAAGCTGATATGAGCCTAAAGGAAATCAACAGCCTGGTTTAGCTTTGACTAATAGCACGAAGATAACACACGTATAAGGTAAATCGCTTTGATTAGACTTTGCGGACAAACAAGATTGTATTCGCTACTTAGTCGGGTTGCTAAATCTAGCGAGCATATCTGGGCCTCCAAACAATAGCAGCGAAATTGTTAGCAGGCTAAAATTAGCTGGCCTGAGAGCCACAGCCCCAGCCTCTGTCAAAACAATACGCTGGAAAACATCGCACTTTGGCTCGTAGTTGGTTAATGAACTATTAACTTAACAGATGTGCCGATAACTTACCGAGAAGCCTCTCAAATGTACCTCCACCTTTCCCCATGTTAAACTCAAAGTCTCAAAGTAGCTGTCGAGACGTCTTGTTTGGTCAACGGATCCTGATATTTTCACCGCTGAGGTTAGCCTGTTAGCTTCTCTGCTAGCTACACGGAGCACAGCTGTACAGCTCTTCCTACCTCCCACTTCCGCCGTAGAAAAAACAACAGAGGGATTTTCTCCCTCTAGCGACTGATAAATGTAAAGATAAGTACATTTTGAGAGTAATCACAAAATAAATGTTTATTACAGTATAATATGAACAGAGGTCGAAGTAGAGGAGACCGAGGTTGGTTGGCTATGGGGGTTGGATGGCACACAGCTGTTTTCTGAAACAAAAATATTTGTAAACAAAGTGGTCTGTGGACTAAACGTATTATAAAACTGTGTTACTTCTACTCAATAGATATAAGAATCAGCAACATTTTGATGTAAGATTTAAAAGTCGGTGATGAGTGATGGTAGCTTGCTAACATAATTTCACCATTTTGGGGTTGGTTGGCACATATATTTAGTACAGTAGAATAGGCATTTATTAAAAAATATGATAAGACATGTATTATGCATGTGTCTGTGTCTCTCTTTGTATGTGTGTGTGTGGGGGGGGTAACTACCTTTGTAATTACTGTCCTTTTAAAAATATTGTGGCCTTTCAACCTTAAATATTGTGGCCTTTTAACAAATGTACAACATGACATGAATCACGAATCACCTAATTCTAAATAAACATTTGTGTACATTAAAACATATTTATTTGTAGCTGAGACCTTAACCTTTTATTTGCTGCTTGTTAGAATATTATTATAACATAAATTATGCCAGAGAAATACAGCAGAGTGACAAGTGTGCCAACCAACCCTGGCCTCCCCTACATTTACAGTACTATACAGTTGTGAGGTAACTTTTTACTCCACTACATTTATATGACAGTTAGATCTACCAGTTAAGTTGTAGATTAAGATTTTAGAAATCTATAACGACTATATAGAATATGATGTATTGTTACAGTAAATAAAACTACCCAACAGTATATAAAGTAGTTAAAATTAGCATATTATCATAACCTTGATCAGCTACCACATCAAAGAGTAACTTAACACAACCTGAAAATCCTCCAGTGGTTTAACTTATCACCTTGCTGCAGTGATGTGTCAGTTGTACTCCAGGACCCTGTGACATCATTATTAGGTGTGGTTACAGGTGCAACAAAGCAACACTTCTGTCCACACCAATCCAGTCAAAGTGCTGAACAGTATTACTCATTTAGCCAGTGATTGCAGAGTTCTGTCACGATGCAAATGCACAAAATCTTAAGCTGCCATTTAGATTATTCTGACGCCAAATTCTTGTTTTCTCTGAATATACAGCCAGTTTCACCTGTAAACATTAGTGTTTGTATTTATACAGAGGACTCTTGGTCTTAATTCAGACCTATATAGAAAATAGCTGTGGGGCACTCCGGTAGCTCACCTGGGAGACCGCGTGCCCCATGTACAAGGCCGGAGTTCGAATCCAACCCGTGGACCTTTTCTGCATGTCTTTGCCACATTTCCTGTCTCTCTTCAGCTGTCCCTATGAAATAAAGGCAAAAAGGCCAAAAAATAATCTTAAAAAATAAGAAAATAGATCTTAGGTGAGCTGGCTGCAGAGTAGTGATGTTAAAAACCCCACTGAAGTTCCTTGAACAAGTCAACAAGCTCCACCAGTAGTTGTGTGTAGTTGGTCCTGTGGATGGTTTACCTCACTGTGAATGGTATTATCAACAATTCATTAGTACACTTATAATCTGTATGATTAATTGTTACTATAATTGTGTTGGTACCATACGTTTATAGCTATTTTGAGACGCTGCACTGATTATTTACAGTGTAAATGGTGCACTTGTCTCACTTTGTGTTTTCCCCATTAGAACTGTACAGTAAAACAGCACAGACTGCCTTACTGTATTCCCAGCATTACTCTACTGACATTGGTATAGGCCTACTTAGGTCATATATGAGTCACTACCTGGCACTTGGTACACTGGTGCCCATTGTTATTGTGGTGCTGTAATGCTCTAAAGTGGCATTGTGTTGCTCTGTCCTCTGCTGTTACGGACAAAAAGAAAAACAAAACTGAAGGAGCTGTGCATCCCTTCGCAACTGTGATCAAATTTACTGTTTACAGCAGATAGAAAGCAAATACCAGGGTGTGTTTTCTATGCAGTTAATCTAGTGTAAGAAATGTAGCCTGGAAAAAATATTTAAATTCAGAAACATTATCATGTCAGCATGTACAGTAACCAAACTCCAAGGCTCTCAATGGTTTTAATTAACTGTAATTGTTTTTGAAACTCCCTGTGGATGATCATTTACTTCAAAGTAAAGGAGCACAGAATCTGAGGGATCTGAACAATGTCTCATGAATAAAGATTATGCTTTTTCCACTGCGGTTTATAACACCTCACATTACATGCGATGACAGACTTGGTATGCACACATGCATTACAAAGAGTGTTGATCTGTTTTGTTTGTTTTTTTTACTCTGTATCATATAATCATCAGTTTGGATATCCAAGATCGGTGATGGGATGGAAACTTTAGCCATATGAGTGAATTCTTGTCCATTGTGATTCTGACAAAGAGGTGGTGCTTTGAGACCACTTGTGCTAAGAGAGCCTGGTTTGTTGTACTTGCTGTTAATTGAATTTTTATGTTGTGAAAGAAAGATATTTTTCTTTGTCCCTGGTACTGGGTAGCCAAGACAGAGGCGATGGAAGATAGGAGATGGAGAACCACACACACACTTCTCAACAATATGGCACCACAAACAAATGTACACACATCCCCATTGTTCTATTGTTCTTCTCCACTCAGCAGCTTACTCCCCTCATAGTGTTTTCATAAATGAGAAAAACAAAGATTGTCTTTTTAAAACTACTGTACTCTCAAACACATACGATGAGCTTTTAGATGTTATCATAAAAATGTGAACAAACACCATTTCCCTCGGTAGAGGATTTGGAGGACCAACAATTTTATTGTATTTTACACTGACAGACAGAGAAAAAAGGTTACTGAAGGATATGAAATAATGAAATGAGTTCAATTTTCCCTAAACAGCCTCCTGCAGCTTTTCAGAGAAAAAAGCAAACTGGAATAACATTAAATATAAAATAATTACAAGAAGCAAAATCAAAAGGAAATGAATCAGGTTTGTCATCGTTTGGGGTATATTTGTGGGACTTGAAGGCATTCAGACATTTTGGAAACTTAGACATAACCTTTGACTTGTGTGGCAGGTGCCCTGCGAGGACTACTTTCTCCACTGCTGAAGGTGGGAGAGCCTGGGATGCCAGGGGGACTTGACCCAGCGTAGAGCAGAGATCCTCCAATGAGGAGCAAGGCTGATGCCCCCCAGCCAATGTAAAGGGCAGGGCCAAGCTCACGCTTGTGTGGGGCCGCCACATGTGGATCATAGAAATCCCTGATGATGGAGTGGGCAGTCCAGCAGATGGGCACAAGGTAGAGGAACCCTGCAATGGCAAAAAGGGCACCAGAGATGCGAGCAATACGGGCCTTGAGGCTGTTTACACCGATGCACTTTGTGCACTTGACTCCTAGGACCCCCAGAGCCAGAGCCAGGCCACAGATTAGGATGGAGAACACGGTGAGGCCTCGGGCAGCCTGCATGTCACTGGGCAGAGCCAGCAAGCTGTCGTACACCTTACACTGGATCTGACCTGTGCTCTGCACAATGCAATTCATCCAAAGGCCTTCCCAAATGATCTGAGCCGTCACTATGTTGTTACCGATGAAGGCAGTGACTCGCCACAGGGGGATGGCACAAACTATCGCCCCACTCACCCAGCCCACAATGGACATGATTAGGCCCAGCAACTGCATGCCCGTGGTTGCCATGGTGAAAGGTGTTGTTTGAATCAGATGGACGTCTTGGTTTTATTTCAGTCTTTTTCGTTGCAGAGTACCAACTTATAGTCTCACAAAGAAATGTGACAGTCAGTGACAGTACTGGAAATATTGTGCTCCACTACTGGATCTTCAGTCTTCGGGTAATGATGTCGTTGAGTTCAGCTTGGGTTAGACAAGGACAGGTATCCTGAAAGGACAAAAAAAGGAGAAGCAATTTAAATCGTTTTAATTCATTCAAATAGTGCTGCAAAGCTCACAGATACAAAAATATTTATAGCTTCTCACTACTTACAACAACGAGCATCGCATTAGTAAAGTATGAAAAGACTAATAGAGCATATATTTATCATAAATATTTGGAAACAGGCTGGGGGGCCCATGTTTAGTGGATTCCAGTGAGAACCACAGAGAATAGCTGTCTTTGACACAGCTGTGGGTGTTGAGCTACGCCTTGCCGAGAGTGGATTATCTCAGAAAAACATGAGGAGACTCTGAACACAAGCATCTTTCATGAAGGCTTGTAGAGTGGGCCAGGAGGACCTATGTCATCTATTTATCATAGCTCCCAGTATCCACATTTGACCAATTCGAAATTAATCAAAACCCTCCCTGCACAATCAATCCAGGAGTTGACAAGGATGGATGAAAAATCTCAAAGGGATAAGCTTTACCCATTCGACCCCTTCAAGATAAATATGTATCCAATAGTTCCCCATCTGAGAGGATTATTATTAGATTTGATATGAATAAAATGAGCGGACAGATAACAATGGATCAAATGAATCGTCGAATAATAATTCTTACAGGCCTTCATTCCCCCACTGTTACAAAATATGGTGCATGGATTTATAGTAATAAATGATTCCTCCCTGGAAGTCCCTTAAAGCCCCCCCAGACCTCACTTTAGGAATATGTGCCTTATCTTTGGTACAACTAATGGCTCTGCCTACTTTATAGGAAATTATTGGCAACATTGCAATGAGGCAAGAGCAATTTCACACACCTGCCTCCAACACCAAGACTACTTAAATAGATATTAAATTTACATTAAATTGTGACACAGCTAAACATATAATAGAAGAATTACTGGGAATACATTCTTTATATTCCATCAAACTCATCACGTCACATACAATTTGTCAGTTTTTTAGTCTAATTATGTTTTGACACTTTTGGAAATGACTAATGCACTGATATTATCTAGGATAAGATATTTACCTCAAATGAAGTACTCTCACTGCTCCCCTTGGTCCACAGGTTAGTGGTACTGCTCCTTTGCTCGTGTAGATCAGTTGGGATGCCTGGAGTTGTGAATGACGGCCCTGAGAATTCAGTTCAGTCCACAGAAAGGCTGGAGAGCAGGGGAGGCTCTATCTCAGAGGTCAGGTGAACTGAAGCAAAGAGAGTCGATCAGCTTCGACACCCTGCACTGGACTGGAGATGGGGCTGCCCTCCGAGATGCCAGCACAAGTCTGTGTGGCAGTGGGCAGAAGCATGCGCTTGTGTGCACGACTGTGTCAGTGTGTGAATGAGTGAATGTGTTTGAGTGTGTCTCCCAGTGCCTGGTGTACAAGCACAATGCCCTGCTGTTTTGCTGTGCCCTCCCTCCCTGCTCCTCGTCAACCTCTGTCCCAACCCTGCAGCCCCTCGCATCCATCCAACTCAGCAACCCATTTTCGCTTCTTTTTGACTTTGACTCGCTTGTTCATTTATGAGAGCCTTCTCTTTTCTTGTACCCTCCTCTTTCCTTTTCAATCTGTTTATGGGTTTCATTGAAGTTTTTTCGAGTGCAGGGAGTCAGTCCTTATGCAACCTCTTGTTCACTGTTCTGACAGGGAAAATGTGGTTCATTGTAGTTTTTCATATGGATTTGTAAGTAAATAAATATATTTGACACACTGGATTGATACTGAAAAGATAATCACAACTGTATTTATACTGAAGATTTATAAATCGTGTATTAAGTATGATGTTTAGATGCTGCAGAAATTAGAACAGATGATTAGGGGAGCAGCATTTTTGCTGCCATGCAGGCGACCAGGACTGAAGAATGGATGGAGCCTGTCAGTAAATGTATCTGTGAAGGTGTGAATGTGGACTCCAGATTCTGCGCAGTAGAAGGACACACGGCCTTCTGTGTAGTCCAGAAACACGCCCACCTTCCTAGGTCTCTGCTCTAGAGCCAATGGGGTGACAGGAGAGGTGTTGGCAATGTACTGGCCTCCAGTCTTCAGGCTCAAAGTCCAGAAACCATTTGCAGGGCAGACAGTGAACTTGCCCTTCCTGTTTATGGTCTGTCTGACAACACCCAGGTTCCACTCGATCTTCTCCCCAACCTCCACCTCCCAGTAGCACCTCCCACTGCAGAAGCTTTCTCTGGCCAGCACGTTTGCCACACAATCAAACCGCTTGGGGTGATCTGATACCTCCTGAAGCTTGTCTGTGTGTCTCACATGTTTTCTGTCATCTGAGACAGAGAGAAAGGGGTGGGCTGTCTTAGCACTCAGATTGACATCCACTAAGAAAGAGACAGGAGAAATGGTCAAGAATGGGTCAAACAGCACAGACATCTTTAGCACCAAGGGACTGTAAGAAAATTACTGAGGTGAGGAGAGGGGTAAAAGCTCATATTTCAGTTTTTAAAATTGGGAGACCCTCCCCAGCATTATCAATATTTTATTTGGACCTGAGCCTTGACTTAAAAAAACTGCAACACCCTCCCCCCAATATCTTAAACTACAGCTCTGGGTTGGTACAACTCATTCCACCATTAGTAAAGCATTTAAGGCTATGCAATTTAATTTAAATAATTTTCACAATAGGTGGAATGAACTATTTCCAAGTTTACGTCAAACATAACAAAAGGCTGAACTTCAATTATAATATAGGCTGACTTTACATGACACATTTCACCGTTTTTAACTTTTTGTTATGATGAAGAAGAACGTGAAGGAGGAAACAACTTTTGGTAGAGACAACATTTAGTGTGATGGGAAAAATCAATCCCTGAAACAGAAACAGGATTGTTGTCCTTTGCATATGACCCCGTGTGCACACAAGAACCCTCATTTGCAACTATTTGATTTATTTTTTTTAATTAATCCCGTGAAAGAATGCTGAAATATAAATTTAGGGTGTTAGAAAATAAAAAGCTTCTACTCTCCCAAAAAAGGGGACTACCATCCCCTTAGCAAAATAACAAAATTGCTTTTCTGACCTCCCCTCCCCCTTTAATAATTTATGTACAGTCCCTTATATGTGTTTCTGTTTAGACAAAGCCTTACCTGTGTATTTCTCTATTCTCTTAAGTTCTGTCAAAGAAGAGCCATAGGAAAAAGAAATGTCACTGTCATTGAATTTAATGTAAAATGCTTATTTAATACTTAAGATAAAAGTTGCATTACTCACCAGATTTGGAGAGCCTGTTGATTTCTACCTTTATCTTTTCCATCATGTCTGACAGTGCTCGTCTGGTGACCCCAACACAAGGGTCAGTTTCTATGGTTACCTTGGACCACTCCTTCATCTCAGAGGGGCACAGAGTGGAAACACTGTTCTACATGACATAAACAAAGACATTTCACTGATGATAGCCAGTGTCGGTGCTTCACCATTATCATTACATTATCTGCAGAAGGTAAAAGGTGCTTACTTGCTTCATATCGTCACTTTGATCACTGTTTACAGGAATCTCTGGGTCAGATTCAGCGGCCTCCTTCCTCAGCTCATGGATCTCCTGTTCAAGCTCTCCCACCAGTATTCCTACTCTCTTCTCCTCCTCTCCCCGTCTCTCCTCAATTGCTGCAACGACCGCTTTGTGACTCTTCTCCATAGCATTTACGAGGGCAGAGAAGACCTTCTGGCTCTCTCGCACCTCTCTGAGGTAAGAGTTCTGATTGGACATCATCATGCATCATCATTTAACAATTTTCTTTAAAAAAAAACAACAATTTAATGATGTGGAGGTTTTCAACACACCTTTTGGAGCTCCAGGGAATATTTCAACCTTTCTATCTTCTGCAGCCTCTCCTTAATCATTTGCTCAACATCTATAACCTGTACATGTGCAACAGTGACATGAGCATACACAAAATGTACTAGATTTATTAATTATCAGATGATGTCACCTATGATTAGATAACTGAAAAATGCAATAACGTACCATTTCCTCATCAGGTGGTTTCTGTGGTCGAGTCTTCCTGTAATTGTCTGAGAGGTCTGCCAGAATGCGGTTGACACTGAGCTCAGGCCTGTCAGTAAACACTCTCTTACAGTGGGGGCAGTATTTGGACTGGTGTTGTGTCCAGTAGTGGCAGAGACAGGACAAGCAGAAGCTGTGTCCACATGGTGTAGTCACTGGGCTGGTGAAGATGTCTCTACACAGAAAGCACAAGAAGTGCTTCTTGGGGAGGAGGCATATTGTAGAGGCCATACTCTGAAAATTACAATATCAATGTGTGAAAAATCTTTTTTCTGTTCTTCTATACAATACCTCTATGGATAAGCACTTGTGTTTGAATGGTAAATAAGAAACAGAGAGAACCAAAACTTGATTTGAGAAGTAGAAATCATTTGATAAACAGAAGGATTTTAGTATTTTATGCAATGAATGTCTAAAGTGGATTTCTATTTTCTAGGATTTCTATATTTAGAGTACACACACACACACACACACACACACACACACACACACACACACACACACACACATATATATATATATATATATATATATATATATATATATATATATATAGTGTACTGGAAGAAGATCCTTTACTCATGATAATTATGACATAGTTAAATTGTAATTACTTATGCATCAGTGTGTAGGCTAAGCAGCATTTTCTTGTTCATGCTGGGCAGGATGGAGCTAGTTTTAGACAGTTTAGTCAAGTTCCCAACCTAAGGGTCGGCCCCCTCCAAAGGGTCACAAGATAAATCTGAGGGGTCGCAAGAAAGAAGGGGGAAAAAAAACAAATTCGGATACATAAATTTAACAGTTTTAAGGTCCAGTGTGTAACATTTAGGAGGAGCTATTGGCAGAAATGGATGTATGAAGTATGTTTTCACTTGTGTATAATAACCTGAAAATAAGAATCTTTGTGTTTTCATTACCTTAGAATAAGCCCTTTATATCTACAGAGGTCACAGGTCCCCTTCCACAGAGGTCACCATGTTGCACCACCATATTTCTACAGTAGCCCAGAACGGACAAACCAAACACTGGCTTTAGATAAGGCCGTTCGCATTTTCAGTGTCACGGCCACTGCAGTTTCTCCTACAAACTTGGAATGGGAGGGTGAGGCGGGCGGTATTCAAATAGTTGCAAACTGCAATTTTACCACTAGATGCCACTAAATCCTACATACTGGACATTTAAAGGGGAAATGTCTCTTTGGGGGAATTGCTAACAACTCATACCAGACATCTGAAATGGGACAAGGGGCCCAAACTCTTGAACTAATATCCCATCTTGAACTAAAAGTACTTCCCACTGATCACTTACAGAAGGATCATTTACATTTTTTTAATTTATTTATTAATTTTGTCACAGCAGGACAAATGGGACATCACGCACTTGAGCAGAATGGCATTCCTCTCATATTATTCAATGATACACAAAGGACAGGATATGTGATTCTTTTTTAATCTACTGAAGTAACATTCATTTCACTGGCACAGTGAAGCCTAGCCCTCTGATTATTTTCTACCATGGTGTCTTCTTTGTCATTGTCATTGTCACAGACGTTTGAGTTAAAAAGATTTCTTTTGTGATCAAGGACAGAGAACAGAAGCAGCCAAGTAAAAGATGTGATGTAAAGTATGTAGTCAAACAGGTAGCATCCAAATGTTTTTATGTAATCAGGGAATGCAACTCAACACAAAGCAGCAACTACTGAAATCTTAAGGTTGTTTTTCATGTGATTCCTGAGTTTTGTCCTGACTCTGTTGAACTCTGACATTCATGTAGGAAATACTCTCGGATTATGCAACATGTTCATGAAAGATTCAGAGGTCTGATTTCGATCTCAATTCAGTCAGAAAATAGGTAGCTTTTCCAAAAGTGAAACAAAAACTAGGTGGACTTACCTATTCAAGTTGATCCTGTCCAGATAACACTGCAGTCAGTCTGCACTGCTTTTGTTCACAATTTTAGGTAATAATACACAGATACTGCAAACGTTGTACGCTCAACAGGTGCACTAAGGTGTTGTGTTGTGTTGGAAAGGGGCAGTGCTTTAGGCACTCTCAGTTGAAACTCCACCCTGAACGTTATCTGAGCTACACTTCAACTAACCTACAGCAAGACACCAGGAAATGTTGGAGGTTAAATAAAATGGTATGGGGTTAGCAAACAACAAACTCTCACATGTGCTGTTAAAAATCACAAACCTGTTTATTCAAAATACAAATTTGCAGTTTAAAGCAGCCATGAGATTTACTGTTTTTGACCATTAGTAATCCACATAAGCTGTTCTTTGCCAAAACAGTATCATAGTATGGAACAAGAAAAGTTTGTGTTTCAACCTAAAAGGAGTACATTCCCTTATCTAATTTGGTATCATCAAGTCAGCCTGAACGCTACATAAGAAACAGTTAAATACAAAGTGCACACGATATTAAGTTTTTCTTTTCACTTTTTTATTCCTGAAAAACAGGTCAATACCACGCTGTCATGGACGAGGAGTTACAAAGAAGCGATTGATGAAGATCGAGTTAAAGTTGAGTCTGGCAGGAGGTGCCACTCTGTCCTCCATATGCTTTATAGCTACCTGGGCTGTTCCTCCTGCCGATCCACCAACTGCACCACCTATGATCCCATAAAAAACCATCCCTCCTGGCCCCTCTATAGACCCAACCAGTGCACCCATGACAGCTCCCACAACAAAACCCATCCCCAGTCCTCTGGCCAGAGACGTTCTGAGCCATCCATTGTCCATCTCTGCCTTGGCTCTGATCTCGGCACTGACACTGGCAGTGTAGGCATCTTTCTGGTGATACAACTCCTCCGCTATGTATTGCTTCTCCATGTCAGTCCATGCCTTCTCTATCTCTGCTGTCCTCTGCTTCCTGAGCCTTTTTTCCTCCTTCTTCACACTGTCCTCTGCCTTCTGGAAACTTCTGCTGGAGAAAAAGCCGCCTCCTAAGGAGGCCACCATACGCTCAATCTTCTGCAGCAGCTCTCTGTCCCGGCTGCGATCTCTCCAGTTCTTGTTGAAAACGTGAAAGCGGCCACCGTACTTCTCGATCAGTTCTCTCAGGTGCCAGTCAGTCTTCTGCACCCTGTCTTCTAGGGCAGCCCCTTCCAGATTTCCTTCATAGGCCAGGAGGACCATGCAGTGCCTCAGACAGTGTCTTCCAAAGCGTTTCCTCATCAGTTTGGGGGCTCTCATGTCATTTGGGGAGATTTTCTCCATGTCAAAGGCAACAAGAAAGGCATGGGGACCAGGAATACATAAGCACTTGGACCTTCTCAGCTCCATCTTCCTCTTGGGTTGAGATATATCCTTGTCATAGATGTTTGGTCCATTGATAACAGCCACTCGTCTTCCAGCCAGCTCTCCAATATTCTTCCTGCTGTCAGAAATGCTGGTGATATCCTTAGAAAACTCCTCCCGCCCAAGTATGGCATTTGTTAGTAGGAACTGTGAAGGTCCACTGTTTCCGACCACCACAAGCCTTAATTCTGTAGTAGATCCTGTGAAAAAGTGAAGTTCAGTTGAATTTGCGAAGGAAGTAACTTCATGTAAATGCTAAAAGTACTGTGCATTTGCTCCCACTTATCATTGTTGTTGTATATCATGTTTTTACATTCTCTTGTAGAATCATTAAGTGCAATTTAAGTTGACAAAATAATATAAACAACATGAAAAATGACTCCCTTTGACGTAAATTAACCACCCTTGCTAACACCATGAGAGTGGCTCATATTAGGTTGTAGGCCAATTACCAGTACTGCCAATTACTGTTGTTCCTCTATGTTGATGCAGTTTGTTTGTGTTTGGTTGTCATGTTTTTTCATGAAGTTTTTTTATATTTCTAATAATTTTACATTTTTCTAACAATGTTAGTATGAGAAAAGATAATTTGCTATTTTAGTTTTCTCCTGTAGCTTTACCAAGACTACAGCCATAGCATCTCTGTGAGGCTGTGAGCTAAATGCTAACTAACATGCTCACAATGATAATGTTAACATGCTGATGTTAAGCAGGTATAATGCTTGCCATAGCATTTGCTAATTAGCGCTAAACACAAAGTACAGCTGAGTTTGATGGGAATGTTAGTTGAATTAGTTTTGCAGGTATTTGATCATAAAACAAAATTCTAATTTTGAACTGATGATGATGCTAGATGAAAAGTCAGAGGATCACCAAAGTTATTACAATTCATCCTGAGGGGGACGTGAATGTCTGTTCCAAATTTTGTGGCAATTTATCTAACAGTTCGCTCAAAATTACAAATATCAACTTCATGATGGTGCTAGAGGAAGATGCTGAGATATTTCACTGAATAAGTGAAAACTTTGACCTGCTCTTGGCACTAGATGAAAAGTCAGAGGATCACCAAAGTCAATAGGGTTCATCCTCTGGACACCATGAATGTCTGTATTAAATGTCATGGCAATCCATCAAATATTTGTTGAGATATTTCAGTCTTGACCAAAGTGGTGGTGGACCGACCAACCGACCGAAACTGCCACGCTGCTAGCATGGCTAAAAACTCACTAATGCTAGACCTCTTTTAGCTGATAAATTCTGCTAAATGTCATGCAAAATTACATGAGCCACCTTTTTTTTTTAGCTTTGTGGCTTGAATAAACGTAAAGCAGAGTACCCCCTGAATAAATCAGTGGGCTTACCTTTCTTCCTCCTATCCATTTGGCAGATTTACAGCACAGATTTGCTCTTTTATTTTGGATTAAGTTCTCCAGCTTCTCACTGGACTGAACTCATCACCATAACTGTTGCATGTATAAACACATCCCCATCCTTTTTCTTAATGCCTCTCTCTCTCTCTCTCTCTCTCTCTCTCTCTCTCTCTCTGTGTGTGTGTGTTGATTAGGTAATTGGAAACCAGATTTAATATTAAGTGGAAAATATCCCCAGGGTCAGAAGCTGACAGTGAGCACATTCACATTTATTGATATTTTTAATGAAATACTTAGATCAATTACTTAATAAATTACTGTTTTGTACTTTTGTAGTTGGTGGACGATGACTGGCTAATTTCTCATTTGTCACTCGTATAAGTGATTTGTATAACCATCATCATCACAACAAATTCCAGTATTAATCAGCGCTGATCGAAGGTAATTATTTGAAGATGAGAAGCACTAATTAGAGAGTTGTTTGTCCACTAACAGAGCTGAGTTGGCTCTTAGCTCAAAATGATGAAGAGATTTAATTAACTGTAACCTTGATGAGTGAATGCTTTTATAAACATTTGAAAAGTGTTTTGTTTTTCTGTTAAAATGAACACTGATTTTAAAGGTGACCCTACAAGGTTATCTTACTGTCAGTCCACCGGACTGTGCTTTGTTCCTGGAATCAGGGAAATCAATAGCTCATTAAATTTGTTTGATCCTGTGTGAGTAGAGTACAAATCTATATTCCAAATATAGTCTAGTGTTTTCACTGCAACAAAAAACAAAGGTTTTCACAAGGACCTGCTGATATTTAAATCAGTCTCATGCAAAAAGGCCAACACAAATAGTCTACACATTCAGATGTTCATGTACATTGCATTTATTATAGTTTTGCTCCTGGCACCTGTACTTGTTTTATTATAAATGGATGAAAGTCTTAGAGTCCTCTAATTGCGTGCCTAATAAAACAACTGACTGTCCACTTTAAATTCAGTTTGTCTGCCAAACCTTAGGAGTTCCTCACAGCTTCAATTAAATTATCAAAATGCACATGAAAGCCAGACATTCAGAGTCCCTTTAAGTCCTATAAGCAACGCTGATACTTTACAGAGATACGTTTTTGGATAATTCTTTATAAGACATTCTTTCATTCCTCACGGTACAAACTGTAATAACAGCTGAACAGGTGCCTAATTAGACTGATCAAGCACCTGGGCATGCATCACTAGTCACCAGCCACCAACATCTCTTTAAAAAAAATTGAAATATTGAAAAGCACCTTTAAGCCATGTTTGGCACTAAAAGGAGAGGAAGTAATTTATGTTTATACATTTACTGGTACAAGTGTCTTCTTCAGTTTAAGCTACTAACCATGGGTCTGTGATGTATACATGAGATGTTGTTAAGAATTTGATAGAGGCATGTAAAATCAGGTGGAAATAGGCCCAAAACTTCATTCTCAGTTAATCATGAGCCTATTACTCACTCACACACTTACGCTTTTACACAATTAGACCAAACAGTGCTCAAAATGATCTGAGACTGCAGTGTAAAGTAGGTAAAGACTACAGTAAACTGTCCATAGCTGTTTGTACTCAATTTACTGATAGGTCAATTCTTACACTAGTAAAACAGCGCCCCTGTGTGGTCAAACGTCGTAACATAGAAAGATGAAATCACATTTACGTATTTCCTGTTTGGAGCGACGTCACAGCTACCAGGAAGAGACTTGTTAACAGACAGATGACTTTGCGCTACTTTGTAGTTACTTTGGCCACATTGTTGCCATGGAAACTCTGATGCAATTTTTGTCTTTATGATGGAGCCAGACGCGTATGTAGCTGCTATAATGGGACCATGTGTGCAAGTGAAGGACAACCTCGATTCAGGACTCAGACAGACAGTTAAATACTAGACACATACTGTCATCAGAATGATCAGACACACGTCGCGGGCGGCCAGACGTGCCCTCTCTCCCGGCCTGCTCTGCTTCTCGGACACTTCCGGTGGAGAAATAATTGAAGATGTGTTTGAGTGGACAGACTCTCCACGTCTCACGAAGCAGGCGTCTCTCTACGTACACGTGAGCTAGCTTTGGTCAATTTAACTGATTAAATATTTTTATGCAGAGATATGCACACACATCTGCGAAAGCATAGGCCTATCCATGCACTGAATTAGATCTATTTTTCAGTCTATTCTTAAAAAAAAAAGCAAATTCTATGTCATGTCTAGAAAGTTTGCCCAAATTATGTCAAAGTGACCTTCCTCCTCCCTTATACAGTGGCCTTACTGTCTCAGAAGATGCTCCTACTGCAACTTTAACAAGTATATACCCAGAGAGAACAATGGCCACATAATGACTGAGTGCCTTCAGCGGGAGACTGAGACATTGCTGCAGCTCAGTCAGGTATCTTGGTATGGTGATTTGTTCCACATCTAATCATCCAGTATCCCCTGCAGCGTTCAACACATGCCTTCACCCACCGTTAATTTTGATTTCTCCACACAGCATTACCTCAGTATTTTTTGGTGGTGGGACCCCAAGCCTGGCTCACCCCTCAACCATTGCTGCAGTCCTGGAAACTGTTTCCAGGCAGGCGAATCTCTCAGATAAGGCCGAGGTCACACTTGAGGTCAACCCTACTCCTGTGGGAATGTCAAAGTTAGAGGACTATTGCTGTGCTGGGGTGAACCGTTTCTCCATTGGGGTCCAGGTGAATATAAACTATCTGATCACAGAAGATAAGATTATGAATTGTATAGTTGCACAGTCTCCGTATCACATTTTCAACCCTTCAGTCTTTGCAGAATGAGGATTTGAAAATTCTGGGGAGAGACCACAGTTCTCATCAGGCCTTGCAAACTATTGAAGAGGCCAGGAGGTTGTGCCCCGGGAGGGTGTCGGTGGATGTCATGTTCGGACGGCCCAAACAGAGCGTTGACTCCTGGGAGAATGAGTTGTCTGAGCTGTTGGGGGTGTGCGATGACCACGTGTCTCTGTACCAGCTGACCTTGGAGCGGGGCACCCAGCTGTTCAAACAGGTGCTACGAGGAGAAGTGTCTGTGCCCGCTGAAGATGTGTCAGCAGAGATGTACCAGTGTGCCAGGAGGACTCTCCACCAGCATGGCTTTCTGCAGTACGAGGTGTCTAACTTTGCAAGACGTGTAAGTCCTCAGCAGAAAGACAGTTCACTGATTGTCCTCCTCACCTTAGGAGACATTGATTCTTTCATAAAGATTATAGTCAAGTTTATTAGTAGAGAACCTTTGGAATACTAAAAACAAAGTGCTTTATGTAAGGAATAAAAATACATTACAACAACATTTAAAACACAGTAAGGTAGTAACTTAAATATGAAAATAAAATAGTTAATAAAATAAAATTAATTCAAGTTCAAATGTATATGTAGAGCAAAATATATACAAAACAAAGTGTTTTAATATTAAGTAGCCCCAAATTTGATAACAAGACTTAGACTCTACAGCCATGCTAGCAGCTCTGTGAGGCTGTACACAGCGGTGCTTTGAGCTAAATGCTAACGTCAGCATGTTAATATGCTGATGTTTAACAGGTATAATGTTCACCATGTTCACCATCTTTGTGTATCAAGTTAGCATGCTAATATTTTCTAATTAGAACTAAACACAAAGTGTAGCTAAAGCTGATGGAAATGTCATCAGTTCTGGGGGGTTTTCTGTCATAAAGTATGAGATGCATTCAAATTCTGTCCTGATGATGGCGCTGAAAGTTAAGGGATCACCAAAGTTATTACAATTCATCCTGAGGGCGATATAAATGTGTATAACAAATTTCAGACCAGATTTTATTACTATTATTCAGCTTTTTTTGTTTTTCATGAAATGCCTTCACCACACGGCAGATGTCTGCTCTGTTTTGCGCCTGACCAATCACAACAACACAACAATGCTTTACTTTGTTTTATGTAGAACGCAGTGAGTCATCACAATATGAGCTACTGGAAGGGAAGACAGTACATCGGTGTCGGCCCAGGTGATCTATTACCTAGATTGACAGCATCGATCAATGAAATGTTGTACTTGTGGAAAAGTTAGTTTTAACATTTTTGTCTGCGACAGGAGCTCACGGCCGGTTTGTTCTTCCGGGGGAGGGAGGTGTGGCTCGGGAGGCCCGGACCCAGACTCTAGAGCCTGACATCTGGATCTGTGA
Organism: Siniperca chuatsi; assembly: GCF_020085105.1. Classification (NCBI taxonomy): domain Eukaryota; kingdom Metazoa; phylum Chordata; class Actinopteri; order Centrarchiformes; family Sinipercidae; genus Siniperca; species Siniperca chuatsi. Next base: position 10,656,565 of record NC_058062.1, read on the forward strand.
AGTCCAACAGAGGGGACATGGGACACGGAGGCGGATTCAACTCAGCCATCTTGAACTGTGAGCTGTTGCACTTGCAGGCAGTGGTGTTGTGTAATGAGTGTATGTGGTTATTACACCAGACGTTCTCTGCCCATGTGAAATCTAACAATTATGTATCAGCCAATTCAACACAGTGTGAGAAACATAGCGTTGGAGGTCGCTGTACATGTGCTTGCTGTGTTTCAAACATTCTGTCCTTGTGAAACGCTATTATCAGACTTGTCCAATTACTCCATTTACTCACTCTGAAGCCTTGTTACTCTGAAGTTCTCTTATGAAAGATGTTCGTTTGGCAGATTGGAGGAGGTGCTGGTGATGGGAATGAGAATGACCGAGGGCATTAATCACAAGGTGAAGCCTTTATACCTACATGAAATATATACACTAATGGAAAATATTCTATTCAGCAGTATCTGTGTAATCATCTCTGTTAGTGATGATGATGTTCAGTATTCAGTAAATTTTGTGAAATGTGATAATGTTGTTTGTGGTCATTTTCTGCTATTTAACAGCACTGGGAGTTGTTTAGCCCTCAACTGGGCCTCCATGAAGTCTTTGGTATGTCCACCGATGTCCAAGAGTTGCTACAAAGTGGACGACTCATTCTTGATGACAGGTGACTTATGGCTATCATTATACAAAGTTTTACATTTTCACTGGCTAGGAAGAGATTACCCACTTATTTTCATTATCAGTTACTCTGCAGATTCTTTTCTCAATTATTCGATGAATCATTTTGTTCATAAAATGTCCGAAAATGGATGAATTCAAATAGCTCGTTTTACTTGACCAGCAGTCTAAAACTCCAAAAATATTCAGTTAACTATAATAAAGGACAAAGAAAAGCATCAGATCCTCACATTCGAGAAGCTGGAACCAGGACATGTTTGGCATTTTTGCTTGAAAAATCAGTGAATCGATTATCAAAATAATTGCAGATTAATTTTCTGTCAATCTATTAATCAACTACTCGTTGCAGCGCTACACTTGTGTCTGAATCTCTTCATCTATTTTTTTCTTCTTTCCTTATTAGAGGTCTGCGCTGCTCCTGGGATGGACTGGCCTTACTGGACAGCATACTGCCAGCTCTACTGGTGGAGCTAGAAAGACAAATCAGTCAGAGGCTACAAAGTTTATCTGTCATGGTAACTCAAACCACCACAAACTGATCAGTGACAGTCCCTTATCTTACTGGTTATAGAGAAATGAAACAGGCCCCACAGGCTTTTCTATTATACTGACCGTGTATCATACTGTAACAATCGCCATCACTCTGGTTTGGACGAGACTGCCATTTTAGCAAGAAAAGCCTTGCAGACATGGCATTTAATATATTCTCAGACTTGATTAATTTGACCACATACAATAGCTGCATGTGCAAGGTCTTTTCACATATCATACTGTAGATAGAAATTAATATTAATTTCCTGGCCAACTCTCCCTGGGTTCCTCTGTACATCCTTATAAAAAGGTTCAATGTTCTTTAAATAGACTCAATTTCTCTGTTGGAACACAAATGTATTAATTAATCCTTATAAATGGGTAGATTGGAGAAAATTCTGGAAGTGCTTTGTTTTACGGGTCTGTAATTTCCTAATTATTTCCTTGTAATTTCCCTGGGAAGATCTATGTAATGTTTTACTAAGTACAGAGAAAGTAGAGACAATGTTCAGTTGAGTCTTTTAGTCATTAAACAGCTACAACAATACAACTTACCGTTCAATGAAGAATACAGTTCACAATAGCAAATGTGTAATACATTTTAACGGAGCATATATTTGAAGAAATTCGTCTGGGAATGTACCACTGCTTATAAACTCAACAAACTAAACTTAGTAGGGAGTATAGGGAAAGACATAGAGATCTATAGACATAGTTCTTTCCAGGAAACTTCCATATTAGGCTTTTATTAAAGAAATTATGGACCATAAAATCTAGTGTTAGCACATTTTTCTCCTCCTCCTTTTATGTGGATTCATTCGTTGTTAACTGCTGTTATTCAAGAAGATTTACAGACCCATTCAGCAACACTTCAATCAAACTCACTCCACAAATCAATATAATAGATATTGCAGGAGAGGAAATGATAAACACCAATGGTGTATGCCCTGTCACTTTCTAGTAAGGACTATTACTTTTTACAAGTGCTGTTACAGCCACAGAAGATTCATAAACATAGATTGATCTCGTCAGTTCAATAGTGCTTTTACTAGTGAAAGGACATGCAGGTGTTTGCTGTCTCATTATGGATAAATGGATGAATGAACTGATGGACAGAGTGTCTAGATAATTGCCCAAAATCCACTGGAGGTGTGAAATGTGAGCACTAATGAATTGTGTTTATTCTCTTCTCTTACAATAGTCATTTGGTATGTTTTCAGTTTTATTGTGGCCTGTTTCTTTTATTTATTTATTATGTTCATATAACCACCACACTGTGTTCCCTAACGGACGTCACTTGAAAATACGTGACTGCACAGCCTGACATAACTGTGCGTTTGGGATTTTTGTTATTCATGAGGCCAGTCGTTTTTTTTTCTGCAGTGATCACGACATGCTGTCAGTGTTAAGACTGAGAAACAGCTCACTCTCTGCTCTAAGATTCATGAAGCCTCATGATGAGTCCTCTGCAGTAACACCAGCTTCAGCAATCTGATTTTATTTTCCACTGTATAAGACTGAACTGAACATTTGTACTTCATTTCAGCAGCCAGAACATACTGAATAACTGGCCTTTTCTCCATCAATCCATCCTTTTCACAAACCAAGGACACTCGTAATGGACAGCCCACATAATAATTTCTTCCTGGAGACCTGAAGAATGGGTTGGATACGGTGTATTTACTAGTGACAGGATATAAATGGAACCTCTACTCAGCCACAGAGCAACAGTGAGAGCTGAGTTTAATGTAAGCTCTCTCCATGGTGCTGATTTCACACAGTTCAGTATGTCTCTCTCCTCTCGCCCACCTCTCCCTCTTTAATAAATGACGCTCGGACTCTTTGTTTCCTCTGAATACCTTGGTGACACGTGTGTGCGCAGACTGTTGGTGCTGATTAACCAGGCTGTGTCACACCTCGATCCTTGGTGCCATTCACAATGTCGTGGGAGGCTTTGAAATGTGAACAATCTCTCGTATCTGGTAACATTTATTAGAAGACGTTTAAGGTCGGTGTGTGAGTCATCTCCTCCCACACACTTACGGTCATGTTTTGCATCATCACTTGAAAACAATTGCTTACGTCCATGAACACGTGTTCATTACTGCAGTAACAATATCTGTCTCTAGCTCCTTGACCTGTTTCTTAAATGGGATACATGTCTGAAATTAACTGATTTATAATACAGATGACAAAGCACATATGACAATTAGAAATATTCATTTTTTATTTATTATAGGATCATATAATATTACATACAAAAAACAAAATATGAATGCACTGGTCCAGCCAGGTGCTACAGAGTATAACTCCTTACATAATACGACATTGCAGCATACTACTACAATTGGTTTATCGAGAAGGCTCACAATTCATTGAATCTGACACCTCTCGGGTTTGTTGTGTTTGGTGCTTGATCTTAGCACCAGCCGCAGGTCGCTGGTGAAGCTCGGGCGGCGCGCCAGAGGGTCCATGGCGGCACAGGGCGCTCCGAGTACCAGCCTACGGCTGCCTCTCTGGCCGATGCACAGCGACTGGTAGGTGAGGATGGGTATGATCTGATGCCGCGACGGTCTGGTTTCGTCAGGCAGTCCGCCCAGAGAGGCAAGGGCTCTGAACATGCTTTCCAGTCCGGTGCCGTCTTTAGCCGAGGTTTCGAAGAACGCGACATCCTCACCGAGGATTTCTGTCGCCTCTGACCGTCCGACGGCCCTCCGCGCTCCCAAGTCCGCTTTATTCCCGCAGATCACTGCTGGTACTCTCGCGGGATGTTTTAATTTCAGTAACTTTGCCTTAGCAGCTTTGATCTCGTGGAGCAACTCGCAGACTTCATCGAAAGACTCTCTGTCATCCAAACTGAACACAAGCAGAAATGTGTCACCTGGAGAGAAAGAGCATCAACTATTAATAATTAAAATCGACTTTAAGGACACAATCACAATTCTCAGAACCTTTTAGGATTTGCCTGCTAACAATACATTTCACAGTGAGGTTATTGTGACGTTTTTATGTCAAATGATATTCCTAAAACACCGAAATTGTACAGTTTCTCTCGTGTAAAACAGTAGCCTATTTCAAAACATCCTGACACTTAAAACAACACAAGACTGGGCTCACCCGTCAGTATGGATAACCTCCGTTTTGCAGGGAAGCTCCTCTCACTTGCGGCGTCCAGAAGATCGACTTGGTACGTCTCCCCTCCTATGTGGAACAGTTTTCTGTGAAAGTCCTCGGTTGTGGGTTCATAGTGCTCTTCAAATTCTTTACCCAAGAACCGCTGGAGAATGTTGGTTTTGCCTACTTTGGGTGCGCCAAGCACAACTATTCTGTGACAGTTCCTAGGCTTGGTCAGACCCAGCTCCAGCAGATCCACGGACCTTTTTGGGAGTCGATCACTCGAAACCTGCCGATTGCCTGAACTCGAGGATGTACTTGCAACCACTTTCTTATCCTGTTGTCTCCAGCGCCCTTGAACCGTTTTGATGATGCCCATGCCTGTCTTCGATATGTTTGAGACAATGGGGTGCTGGGGTACAGGGGTAAGGGCTGTGCTCTGAGGGTGCGTAATGCGTGATTGTTGATGCCCGGTGAGAGAGTTGAACATTTCGAGGATGCCATCAACGGGAAGGTAAAACTTCGCAGTTGTGTTCATCGCCGTGTTCATTTAAGCGTCTCCAGGCACCGAGAGATCAAGTTCTTACCAACCCAGTTGCTTCCCCATGTGTGCGCAGAAACAGAGCCGAGTGTCCTCTCTTATACACCCACACCAAGCGCAGTTTCTGCGTCACCGCCTCATCCAGAGAACACAGTCCTTTTATAGAAGCACGAAGCAACCTACGAACAAAAAACAAAAAAAAACCCAAAACCCAACACACTCAAGATCTCCACTTTAAGCCCTTGTAATTTCCCTTTGAAGAAATTAGCTCTAGATAAGTCTTGAACTATATAGAGGGGATTTCACATGGTATGATTTCCAAAAGTTTTAAACTTAAATTATGATTTTGAACATTTATTCTGAGACAAACCCTTGTAAGAAAAAAGCATTTTGTGCTTCACATGCAGGTGTTTCCTGCCTCATTATGGATAAATGAACTGATGGACAGAGTGTCCAGATAATTGCCTGTCATCGTGGACACTGGAGGTGTGAAATGTGAGCACTAATGAATTGTGTTCATTCTCTTCTCTTACAATAGTCATTTAGTATGTTTTCAGTTTTACTGTGGCCTGTTTCTTTTATGTATTTATTATGTTCATATAACCACCACACAGTGTTTCCTAACGGACTCCACTTGAAAATACGTGACTGCACAGCCTGACATAACTGTGCGTTTGGGATTTTTGTTATTCATGAGGCCGGCCGGTATGAACAGGACTTGCATACAACCCCCATTGTTTTCTGCAGTCATCACGACATGCTGTCAGTGTTGAGAAACAGCTCACTGTCTTTACACGGATTCATGAAGCCTGATGATGAGTCCTCTGCAGCACCACCAGCTTCAGCAATCTAATTTTATTTTCCACTGCATCAAGGGAACATCATTATGAAGGCGTAAATCATTACCTTTCGCTTTCTGGGGAAGAACATGACTGCATTCACTTGCATCAATAAAGCTGGTATTTGAGAGTGAAGGTTTAGCCAGGGAACACAGTGAAAGCTGAAGGACATGTCTTACCTTGTCTGACTTATACTGAACAAGCAGCACCAAGCATTTTGTCAATTCATTTCAGTAGCCAGAACATACTGAATAACTGGCTTTTTCTCCATCCTTTTCACAAATCAAGGGCACTCTGAATGGACAGCCCACATAATAGTTTCTTCCTGGAGACTTGAAGAATGGGTTGCAGATGCAGTCATACAGAAAGGAATGGCTGATTGCCACATAGAGAGAAATCTCATTTCAACAAGTGTAGTTCAGCGAAAATAGAAAACTATGTTGCGATGGAAAATATAATAGAGGTACGTTTTCTTTGCCCTGAAATGGATGATGATGTACTGATGGAAGACAAACATTCTGGCACAAACCTGTTCTTCACAGTATCAACAACAAAATACTTTCTGGAATTAAAAATATCTATAACAAAAAACAAGATGAGGAGTCATTAATTATTTTTGGGCTCCGGGAACCTCCTGTATATCTGTCAGACTTTCAGAAGTCTGCTACAGAAAATGACGCATTACTTCTGTTTGGGGTCTCGGAGGCCTCAGCTGTAAAAATACAATGGATTTTTAAATGACCTATATCTGTGATTGGTGCTGACAGTTCTTTTAACGCAGGACTGCCCCTCCCAAATACACCCAAAATACCCAAATACCAAATAAGTCTATTTGGATTTCTGTTAACGGAGTTTTACAACAGTTTGTTCAAAACAGGACTTCTCTGGGTCTTGATCCCAAACATTAGTAACGTCATAGTGAAGGATTACATACTGTACATTTCTTTGTATGTGAATGACTTTCTGGAAACAAAAGGAATATATAGAGGAATATATATTTGAAGTGGTGGAATGTAGCTAAGTACATTTACTCAAGCACTGTGCTTAAGTACAGGTTTGAGGTATTGTACTTTACTTGAGTATTTCCATTTTATGCTACTTTATACTTTTACTCCACTACTTTTATTTGACAACATTAGTTAGTAGTTACTTTGCAGATTCAAATGATTGATTAATACAAAATATAAACAGCATAATGAGTACTTTTCTGGCACTTGAAGTATATTTTGATGTTAATACGTTTGTAATTTTACTTAAGAAAATCTTTTAATGCTGGACTCTTTTCTACTTTTACTTAAGTAAAATATCTAAGAACTTCTTCCACCATTGTATATTAGTGTATTTATGTATAGCATACATAACATAAAACATGAAATATTTCTTTATTTGTTGTAAGAACAATGCTTTATGGTAATTTCCATATTTTGTCACCTTCATCAAATGTCCAAGTTTTTCTTCTTATTGGTTTTAATAAGGTCAGAAGAAGGCAATTATTATTATTTTTACACATACAGTGGTGGTGTCTGTGGGACAAGTCAAGCTAATGTCAACAAAACACAAAGGTTAATGCTGCTACCACTACTGTAATTTACGCTGATGAAGGGCTCAGTCTCAGTCACTGCCCTTAGTCACAGTACAACGTCATACTGGGATAGTGGCTGTCAATTGCATGTGCACTGACACACACCTTCACACCCTGGTGACATGAGTAAATATAGAAACCACTTTCACTTTCATAGGATACGGCTAGGCTTGCATTTATGGAAATTATTGGACAACATCATCAACCCATCAAATAGTCACATACTGTAGCGTCATCTTAGACTGTTGTAGCGCCATAATCTGTTTGACTGAGCAGATTCACACCTGTGGAACTTTGTTGGTTTTGTTAAGTATAAAAAGTAACTAAATATGTAGAACTAACCGTTGGTGTCTTTAATTATCATTAAAAACACAATAAATAGCATTATAAAATCAATTAAAATCTAATTTGAACAGTACTTGAGAAAATGTACTTAGTTATGTTCTACCACTTCACAAAACCACTAGAGGGCAGCAAAGAGAGACATGAAGTTTTACAGTGAAGTTTTAGAAACTAGATCCTCCAGGACAGAAAGTGATCAGTGATTACACATATTTATGTTGTTTAACTTCAAATATGAAAAAATCTCCCTCTTTCTCACACACAAAACACACACAAGAAGTCAGATTTCCTGTCCTGCGTGACATCACTGCCATGCAGTAGTAGGCTGGTGTTATTCCTCACTCCTCCCTCTCTGTTTTCCCAGACCTCGCCAGCATACATCTCCCCTCCACCCCCCCGCAGTGACCTCATCAGGCCTTTGTTGGGAAACAAAGAATGTTCAGGCATCTGTTTTCAGGAGAAATAAAGACATAGGGTGCCAAGACAGAGAGGGAGGGCCGGAGGTGTATGAAGTTGAGCTCAACTGACCAGATCATGAGAGTCACATAAAAATTAAACAGGGAGCTGCGAGTAAATGAATACTCCCACAGTCAGGAAAGCATACTACAAACTTATGTGAACCATTTATCAGAGCTAGAAATATCCCACCAAAGTCACATTTAAGAGCCAGTTTCACTTTGCTTGTTGGACTTATGCTTTCTGTACACTTTGCCCTTTTGTCTTTGTTGCTTCAAGGTGGAGCTGGTATTTCCTGTATATCCTGCTCAGTCAACCAGCCACAAGACCCACTGCTCTCTCCTGCTGATCCTTCTGTACTTTCGTACAACCCTGTAGTTGGCTAGAGATTACTTTGCACATTTGATTGATTCCAAGCCAACGTAAATACAGAATACAGATTTTAGGCCTTGTATAATGCATAAGGATGTGACTTCAGACAACAGTCCATTAGTGATGATAAATAAGTAAAGAGCAGAGATGATGAAGCTGCTGAAAAGGAAATGTGGTTCATTGTTGAATCCCTGTGGGATAACATGTTCACTCAGTCTTCTAGGAAGTGTTACCAGCATAGCACTATGGGAAATTAAAGGGTCTGTGGTACTCACTTCTATGTTTGTACCCACTTTATTTTTACCTCCCAGTGCAAAACTGTAATATTCATATGTATTTCTGCCTGTGTAGATTCTGCAATATTTATTCAACATGATTTGCTGAAATTCAGTATAGGATCACTGTTGTTCTTTAGGATGTGAACTGATTTGTCTGAACGAATGCAAGCTGTGGTCCTAACAGTGTGTCTACACTTACACCGCATAGTCCGTAGTTATTTTTGTATTGTGCATGTACATTATAATTCATGTGTGCTCTGATCACCTGCTCCAGTAAGCGCAGATGCTTTCCCACCAGGTAGTGAAAGGGTTAAGTCTGACTCTCTGCATGCACCGAGCAGCCCTCCCTCCGTCCCTCCTCTCTCCCTCTCCATCCAATTTTACTGTGTGTGTGTGTTTTATAGGGGGCCCTTTTCCATCTGCAAGCCCAGTGGATTTATGATATGCACACACAACTAAGTTTGACAATAAAGCACCGCTGCGCTTTAGTTTTCGATTCATTGTGAGCACACACGGTTTTCCGCGGATGCGTCCCTCTATGCTTTAAATATCTTTTTACTAAAGCTCCGGGATATGTCGAGAGGCGGAGGCGTTTCTTCTTCAATCCACCCAAAGCCTCCCAAAGTTGGGACCCCACTGACGCGCTATGACATGAAGGTAAGAGGGAAAGTGGAAGCTGTAGATGGGGTCGTTGCGATCCAGCGTTTTCTTCTTTATTTTGTCGAGGTTTTAACTTTTTTAACTCGGAAACATAGCTGAGTCACGGTCGCATAGCCTACTTCACCTACCCGATCGCCCCGTTTGACGCAACGCATGATAATGGATTCCAGTCGTCCTGGTTTGGGACAAAAAGGACATGTCAGAGAAATAAGTTGAATCGAGACCTGTGCTTTCATCCAGCGGTTTAGTGTTTTTCACACATCTGTAGAGTATAATAAAACATACCTGGGCGAGCATGTAGCCTACTGTAGGCCTGATCTGGGAACAGTTTAGACTTTGCGTCCTATAAGTAGCCTAAAGGCTAGATAAAGAGCGTTAGGGAATAAAAATATCACTTTATACTTTGCTGGATTTTTTAAACAAGAAAATGTGCTTGATAGATACATTGAATAATCAAAGTAGATAACAGATCAAGTAAATAATTCAGTCCTGTGTGTCATCATGTCAAGGTCATAAATTGTAGCTGTATGAGAAATCTTCATTTTCAGAGTGAGGTGTGTTTGACAGGAGTGTTTATGTATGTGTGTGTGGGGGGGTTGCCACTCTCCCTCACCCCCTATTATCAGTCTGACTTGTGTGATGCTAATTTGTTAGTCTAAATCAAGTTGCCAAACATGTCACAACATTAATTTAGTTTCATAATTATGAGTGTGTGTACAACAGTAATGGAGCTTGCAGTAGAAATCTGGCCAGCGGGACCGTTTAGATGCCACTCTTTGATCTTCCTGTTACAGCATGCCTCTCTCTGTCATTAACTGCATTAAACCTTTCCTTACCGACTTTCATTTACAGGAAGTTACAGGATGGGCATATTTTTAACTGACTTTCTAGTTATTCCTCCCGGGAATCAGGAGATAATGGGACTGAATGGTGAACTGGGCCGCATTGGTCACCACTTGACATTTAACCTGTGGTCAGCTGAGCCACAAACATTTAGTCTCTTACTACCACTTCGCAATCTATTTTCAGCATAGGGAGCTCTCTGAAAGATATAGCAGGCCAACTTAGTGCCGTCACTATTTCATTCATAGTATGCCCACAGCCTGCTGAGGTTTTCAAACTAAAAGGTTTTTATTTCAAGCTAATATATACAATGTGTTACAATGTGAATTTTACACCCATTATAAAGCAGTTTTGTCATATTCAATATTTCAGACTCAACCATTTTAAAGCCCATCTCTCATCTCATGCAGTATTTTTAATTTTTGGAAATGCTTACTCATGACACAGCACTTGACTCTCAAATGAAGGGATTGATTGTTCATGTTCATCCATCTCAGTTTTTAGTTAAATAGATGACACAGAGGGAGTGGAAAGTTATTGGTTAGACTGACTCACTGTCCTGACTACGTAAGGAAGCAGTCCAATGTCCAGGGCAAAGGGGTACATATTGTACTGTAAAATAAAATTGTCTTGTTTTTAAACAGCAAACTATTAGTGATTCTGGTGGACTACTGTATGTGTATCTGTGTAGGAGTTCAGCTGTTTTTTGAGCCTTCGAATGCTTTGAAGTGATGTAATCAGGTCAGAAAAACAGCAGAGGTGGAGTTCCTGGGTCTGAAACTAATATTTTCTTTTCAGGGAAGGAAACATTATTTTGCAAAATTTAATTTAGGAAATAACTGTCAAGCTGATCATTGCTTACTTGGGAGCAATGCACTGTAATCACTCACACAGATCTCTTCAAGTTGTCTCAGGGAAAACTGAGCCCAGGTGTTGTGTTTCACATTGCTTAGAAGGGCTGAGTTGTTCCTCTCTCCTTCCAAACATAATTACTGAGTGTGTTGAGCTGTAGTCACCAGTGCTGTTTAGTAATAACATACAAAAGGAGTAACAATACAGAAGATGTGATGTTTGTTCTCTCCATTAAAATCTGACATAAGAAAAATAATCTTAATATGACCTGTAACAGGCTCAAATGATCTTTCTGTGCATCTAATTTGTACGTTCCTTTCTAGCAGGAACACACTTGTGGACGTCACTGAAGTTGCCAATAGGAGGACGACTTCATTGAATTTTTACTCTGAACTGATCTCTAACGAGCCACCTTGCTAAGGCAATACAGTGGGCTGGCCTGCTGTTACTATCTTTTGCCACCTGTGAAACACTACTGCCATCATGCAGACCTCATCGCTCCGCCGCCAGATGAAAAACATGGTCAACAACTACACGGAGGCCGAGATCAAGGTCCGGGAGGCCACCTCCAACGATCCCTGGGGTCCTCCCAGCTCGCTCATGTCTGAAATCGCAGACCTGACCTTCAATGTAGTGGCTTTCACTGAGGTTATGGGTATGATCTGGAAGCGGCTCAATGACCACGGTAAAAACTGGCGGCATGTTTATAAGGCACTGACCCTGCTGGACTACCTGATCAAAACAGGATCTGACCGTGTGGCCCATGAGTGCCGGGAGAACATATACACCATCCAGACGCTGAGAGACTTCCAGTACATGGATCGAGATGGACGTGACCAAGGTGTCAATGTCCGGGAGAAGGCCAAACACCTGGTGGCTCTGCTGAGGGACGAAGAAAAGCTGAAGAAGGAGAGGAGCCAGGCAATGAAGACCAAGACGCGCATGACGGGGGTCACCAGCAGCTTAGGCTCTGGATCCCTGCCTCCTCCATACCCAGGAGGTCGCACTAGCCGCCCCAGCTCGGCAGGGGTCCACGGGGATGAGTTTGGTATGTGCAGAGGCTCCCCATCCTCCTTTCACTGTGAGTAGCAGGGACATCTGACGTTTGTATAGACACTGTAACTTTATACACCCTTTATGAGACACAAGCACACTCATTACATACTCACTCACACTTTAGTTCCTCAAAATACACAATTATCTGAATGATACCAGAATATTTTCTTTGTCATGTGACCTGACGGGTCATGTGTTTATTTGGTCATGGGTTTATCAGATAAATTCAAATCTGATCTTATGGATGATGAAAGTAACAGAATAGCTGTGTTCCTTAACTAGTTTATCAATCACCTAATTTATGGAGACGCTGTCGTTTATATATTTCTAGTCTCTGTTCTAGTCCCAGTTTTTGAGATATGTACATCAATAAGTTCTCACCTGTGATTTCTCATTGAGGTAGATTCTATTTTAATACCAGCTGCACATTCCAACATTTAAGTCTTGATGAGTTTAATGAAATGCTTGTTCTTTTTGTCCTCTGGTGTTTTAATAGAACGCGTTTCAGTTTTGCTCTCTACTGATGGTTGGTCATCTGCATTCCTTTCATTCTCCTGTTTACAGTCACATCAGCTAAACTGGATTTACAAAAGAGAGCATGCCCTGTTGGTGCTTGTCTCAATCTAATGTGAAACCACAGCTGAATGCCATGTTTACTTGTGTGCTTATAAGATCTGTTACGCTACTGCAGAGATCTTGGGTTAGGTGGCTAGATAATATAAACCCCAAGTGATCTCTCTACGTAGTACGTAGAGGTTAGGACATCTGATGTTATTGACTGTCAACTACAGTAAACAGTTCAAACTTGAAAGCATATCGTGGAAAAGCATAAAGTTGCTGTATGTAGCATTTGTAAATGGTGGTATGGTGTGTACCATATACTATTTGTGTGGTCTGTGTGGTGTATGGTGTTTATTAAAAGGTGTTAGTAGCAGAGCTGTGGCTTCACCAGTTACTCAGTTATACTTTGAGGCCTGTTTCATGGTGTAAACAAAGACAAGCCCACAGATGGCATCTGACTGTTTTATTACCACTAATTCCTCAAAAGTCCCTTTTCTTCAATACATTTTCCATGCGATACGCGTTCCTTGCATACTTTTGTGGGCCAGAACGTGTGCCAGTGGAAACATGTGGCACACAGTTACCACAGGACACCGGTGTAGGGTTAGATTGTTGGACGAATTGCTGATGGATGTTGTGGGTGTGGGTCAGGTTGGCTGCAGCTAATCACCAGCAAGCATTCCAGCTCAGGCGGGGGGATATTGAGGGGCGGCACAGTGAAAACGATTGGTTTCTGAGACCTGACTTTGCCAACGTGTGGCCTGCTGCCCTCTTTTAGCCCTTTGACCCACAGCCTGACACCCAGATTGGTGTACTGCCAGCCCCCCCAAACCTGGACCTGAGTCCTGGAACCCACCCAGACGATTTGGGGTAATAAGGTGGGCCCCTCTCCAACCCGTCCATTCCTCTCCCCCTCCACCACTCTAACTCTCTACACAGGCGCACCATTGTTCTCAGTGCAGGGAGAGTTAGGCAGTCCATGGCAAGCAATGCCAGCAAAGGCCCTAAACAACGGGCCATGGAAAAAAAACAACATGCAAAAACAGTGCCAGCTCTTTTCTGACCTTGAAAATCAGCCTAAAGTGTTTCTTTCTTTGTTTTCCATCTTCTTTCCCCTCTATTTCCATCTGTTAATGTTTCTGCCTGCATCCCTCTACTCCCCGTTCCTTGCTACACATCCAATCCCCTCTGTTCTTCCTCTGTCCCTGTAGCCTCCTCTTCCTCTCCTCGAGTTGCTCCAGAACTGGAGCAAGCTCGGCCCACGACGAGTGGAGAAGAGGAGCTGCAGCTGCAGCTGGCCTTGGCTATGAGCCGAGAAGAAAGTGAAAAGGTACCTCTAACTGAGATACGTAACACACACACACACACTGAGCACAAACCTCTTATCCCTACAGCACATGTGCCTGACAGAAAGAGGCTTCTTAGCCGCCTTGCTGCTGACATGTTATGTTGCAACGCTGTAGTAAAACATTAAACGGCTCCCACACACATGCTTGGACACTATCTCTCATGGTGGTGAAGTCACTCCTACTGCCTGTCTCTACTAGGTCACCATTTCCCAGAACCTTTAACAGAAAGTGATATCATCAACTCTGTCTCTGATGTGGTCAATAATGGCGCTTTGACCAACCAGTGTCAAAGAAGAGCTTTCTTCCTGAAGAGTGAGGAAGCTGTGAGTGAAAGAGTGAGAAGGCAGACAGGATGTGTGCATTGATCGACTCCTAAGCATCCACAGCCCGCCTTTGTCTCCATGGCAAGGGCAGCCGTTGCCCTCTGTGACTTCTGCTATTATGGGAATATATGATAGGGCATAGCAATTTCCATATATTTGATCTCTGTGATACTCTTCTCTCCTAAATCAAGCGAGCAAAATCAAGCGTGCTTTTACCTTTCCTTTTGATTAGTCTAATTCTTCCTGCTTGACCCTAGCCACCTACTACAGTGGATATTGATGAACAGACCCAGCTCCAGATCGCTATGACTCTCAGCAAGGAGGAGGCCCAGAAGGTACAAGTATGCTGGGACTAGGGATGACCCTTCATTTGCATCCTTTGCCCTTTAGCACATCTCTTGCTAGCTCTGTACACTGAAACCAACCTTACGGCCTAGTCTGGGCCCTTCTGAGAAACAGCTGCGTGTACTACTCACTTTCCTTCCTACATTTGATCTATGGCCTCTCTCACCCCTGAACAGCAAAAGGACATGTAACATTCTCCAGTGGCTAATCAAAGGAGGCTTCATCCTTCTGTTCCACTAACGGTTAGATCTTTCCTCTTAGTCCAGTAGTATGAGATGCCCATGTCAAACACTCTGACCTCTTCTGGTCTGGTGTCAGGGAACAGCAACAAGTTAGACCGCTTTATTCTGCTTGGGACATCTGTAGAATTGCATGCAATGTACTGTGAGGATGTCCAAGCATTATTCCCACTTTTGTTGACCAAATACTGATCACGATTTCCTCTCCGGTAAACACCCTCACAGCCAGTTCAACGTGCACCTCCCACAGTGGATATGGATGAGGAAACCCAGCTCCAGTTAGCCCTGAGCCTGAGCAAGGAGGAGCACCAGCAGGTAGGGTTCCTTGGGGTCACTGGGGATGGAGGGGAAAGAGACGCTTTTTGTTTTGGAGCTGCTGCTGTGTGAACATGAGATTTGAAACCCCAACTGACAGTGGGAAGACTTGACAAGATCACATTCAGATTTGCATGAGCGGTCCAGTCAGAATTTTACATGTTTGATTTGAATCACTTCAAAACAACGTGAGACAATGGTCCATGATGATTTGCTCTATTTTGCAAAACTCTAACTCTACATGATCTTGAAAATCAGTAAGTGGTCTTGAAATCTTAAATAAAAAACAAGGCCACATCAGGGTTATAGTTGGGATTAAAATAATGTAGTGTGCTCCTCCTTTAACCTCTTTGATCTTTTATTTCAGTAGGGAATCATCCTGTTTGTTTTTAAGTTTTTATAATCACCTATTATAAAAATGTTAAACTTATTTCCACACCCTCTGCTTTCTTTGTTTTGCCACAAAAAAAGAGTTTAAAAGAAAGTTGTATTCCTATCACTCTGTTGTATTATCTCTGGCAACCTTTTTACCCCACCTCTCTCTTCCTGTCTCACTCTGTCCCTTTGTCTTTCTCTCTCTCGCTGTGCCAATATACTTTAGCACAATAGAGCTGCTCTGTTAGAGATCACAGTGATGCTCTCTCTTTTTGACCAGAGAACTTTCTGGTTCGTGCCTATTGCACACATCGATCTCTGGGTCTTATGTTGCCTAGGAAAAAATACAAGCTGGCGTTTGTGCTTGTGTGCAGTCACTGAGTCATAAATATAGTATGATGCGACAATATGTGAATTTTGCCAGAAGCTGTCTTGCCCAAAGGTGTCCATGTGTCTGTATCTGTTGACAGGAGCAAATCAGTCGCCAAGGAGATGAGTCAATGCTCCGGAAAGCTCTGGAGGAGAGCAAACTTGAAATGAAGTCTAAAGGCGGGGTATGAAATATTGGGGTATGGAATATCTCAATGGGGGTGATGAAATATAACCATACATTGTAGTTTACATTGTTTTTTCTAATCCTTTGAGAACATGCATTTATAGACCAATATATATACATTGTGATAATGATAGGCAGGATCATTGGGTCTGATCTGAGATTTACATCACAACCATTAAATACACTGTGGAAATTTTAAACTAGAGAACTATCAGTGAGTGCTGAAGCAATATACTGACCTGACACAGATTCTTTCTTGTTCATGTGGTCAGACCGCCTTCATGGACCTGGTAGATGTTTTTGCAGTGCCCTCAGATCCGCCTCCTAGTGACCACCGATGGAATAATCCCCCAAGCCAGGCAGCTGCTCGCCCGGGGGGCACAGACCCCTGGGACTCCCTGGGTGAGCCTTGAGTTAGCTTACCATGACCAAAGCAACAAGGGTGTTTTTCTGAAATGGATATACCATACAGTGTAGTGTTTGAAGTAAATCTCTTCATGCATATTTACAGTACAGTTTGTTCTGCTCACATGCTACGATAAATTTACAGCCATAGAACAGAACCGTCTCTTTAATTCACCTCTGTTTTTATAAAGAAGGCAGCACCAACACTTTGAGAGTGGATCCTCCCTGGATGGCACCGCCAACTTCCAGCAGCCCCCCTCCACCGTGGGAGCCCCCAGTCAACCCCTGGGATGACCCGCAGAACAATGTCTCCAACCTCAACGCCACAGGCCGAGTGTGGGCCTTCCCTGCCAACACAGGTGAGTCTGTGTGTGCATACACGCACTCATACAGCTCAGCCAAAGATAAATATTTCACAATAATTAAATGAAATTGTATTTTGGTATGTGTATTGCCTCCTCAGGAGTTGATCCGTTCTCAGAAAGAGCAGCACTCAAGGGAGCTGTCAAGGAACCTTCTTCCCGAACTGGAAGCCCCTCAGGTAAACAACATATTTGTTTTTACTGTTCTCACTGTGGTTTTGTGCACCCTACACATTTGCAATGTCAGAACTCTTTTTTTGCTGTTAGATGGAGATATGTTTGATGACGCCATGGATGGAGGTCAGATGAATGTAAATGGACGAGGGGAGGGCAGTCCTGAGCTATTTGACCTGTCATGTCTTGGAGAAAGCCTGGCTGCACCCAGCCCTCGTACATGCCGGACACCTGAGGCCTTCCTGGACCCCACAGCAGCTTCTTTGGTAAACCTGGACAGCTTGATCCCAGCAAATCCTCCAGCCAAGACCAAGAACCCCTTTCTATCAGGTATTTATTGTATTATTGGCTGTAGATGCAACACTCATTTTGTTTGTTTTCCCAGGGAAAGACCAGGAAAGTGTGTACTCTAGATTTAAATCAGTTTGGTGTTTTGCCTTATAATTTAGCCCATTAATTGCAAATTCTGCGTAAATTAGTGCGAACCATTTACTGGAGCATACCATAAGTGTACTGTATAGATTAATTCCTAGCTTGTATTTGTTTACTGCATTTCTGTATGGAATAAAAATGTACTTGCAGAGACAAGAATGGTAAAACAGTTGCAAATATGGACTTTCTTTGAAAACTCTCCTTGTTGATATCCAAACCTTATTAGTGTGCTGCTGAAAAGCACAATTTTTAATGCAGAAATTGCCATATTCACATGATCCTTTTCCTGTTCCTAAATATTTGTTTGTCTTGTGGATTTCATTTTCTGACAACATAGCTTGTTAATGCAGTAATTTTGGCAGCCGGCCTTTAAATCTCAGATGTTTTAGCATTCTTGAAAGCACCAGTGGGGAAGAGTTTTCTGAACATTCACTACAATTGTAGTGCCATGCAAGATTCACTGACAAAAATAAAAACATTCACAATGATTGATTTATCCGGTCCTAAATCTCAGAAATGATAAATCCAATTTAAATAACTTGTTAAAGCAAATCTAATAGTTTATTTTTCCTTTCTGTCTAGGGCTGAGTGCTCCTTCACCCACCAATCCATTCCAAACTGAGCAGCCCAAACTAACTCTGAATCAAATGGGCCTCACCTCTTCGGCTCCCCACGCCACCTCTCTTCCGTACAGCGCTTCCTTGCCCCTGCCTACGAGCCACCAGCCTGCCAGCCTACCTTCGTCACTTACTCACCCCACCCAGCCTGGTCTGGGCCTGCCAGGGAACCTCCCTGAGCCCTTGTTGCCCTTCTCTTCAGCCAGCACTGAGGGATCACATGCTGCAGAGAGCAGTCAGAACCCTTTCTTATGAGGACCAACCAAACTGGAGAAAATATCTTAGAAAAAAGGGGAATGCCATTAGGTTATGGTCTTGAAATATAACTTGCATAAACCACAGACCAAACTGCAGCCCGAAGGACTTGTACGTAAACCCTATTCTTAGTTGTTTTTATATTGTGGTATAATACAGTAATCATTACATTGATGCAAGCTGGTTCTGCTCTTCACTGCAACAGTAGTGTCATGTAAAACTGTACGGCATAGCCTATTGCGAATTGACTTCAGATGCAAATGTACACAAAAGCACAGTTTGATAATATTTTATTGTCTCTTCACTTAGCCATAATTACCAGGCAAATGTATTACAGCTTTTCAAGTAGTCAACAAGTCTCCTGCTCAGCTGTTTGTGTGATTGGCTTAGCTGGCCACTTCTGCTGTCATTATACTCCAGCTCTGGAAAAAAATAGATTACCGATAAGAGACAAGAGTTTGAGAACTGTCCAGTTCTTGAAATGTTGCTTCATCAACATGGTTAACTTTGTGGGGCTTCTGTTGGACCAGAACTGAAGAGAAACATCGGTGTATACATGATTTCAATATAGTGAAATGAATTGCTGGGGTTAACTGAATGAAGTTATAGTTGGGGAGGGCTGTAAGTGCTTCTGAATTTACTATAAGCAAGGCAACATTAGAAAATGTATAAATCATGAGTTTTATTCATTGCTTGTGAACCACTGACTCATCAAATATAAGGGGATAATTAGAATGCTGCTTCATTCTTCAGCTGGTTTTATTGTTTTGTATTTTCTCATTTCCTGTGATATCAACACATTTAATATGAAATCATCATAACTCAGACACACACCCAATACCGGTTACAGTATTTGTTGTGCATTTTATGCCTCCTGCTGGTAATGACTCATTACTATTATGCTGCATCACTTACATCAATCGCTCTGACAAGCCAAGCTCTTATAACATGTGTTTCTCACACTTAACTAGTAATTAAAACTGTGCAAGAGCTTATTTTATTTCAGAATAAAACTAGTACTTAGAGTAGCAGGAGGTTTCCTCCAATGTTACGAAAACACGCAAGTCCTATGGTCACACTACAGGCAGTCATGAATCCCTGCAGTTCACTGTTTATCTGTCTGGAATTGAATTAGTAAAAGTGACCAGTATAACTAATTGTTAACTGCAGGTACTGCAGGTAAGACCTACAGTAGTGTTGATTTAACAAATGTTAAAATGGCCAACCATACAATCTTTCCATCCTGCCATGATATTACTAATACATCTCCTTCCCCTTTCTGAATAGTCACCATATTTATATGGTGCCAAAGACACAACATTAACAGTTTTTCTTGTCATATGTTTTGCCCCTTTTTCAGTGGTGAGTCCACCACTAAACACATCATTAAATCCTCTTAAAAATGGTATGTAAACAGGATTTGCACAGCGAGGATACTGATATCTCTGTCATCATTCAAAGTCCTGTGAGAGTAGCATCACTTTTTATAAAGAACAAACTGATGATAGTTCACTTGATGATGGACTCCAGCCAGCTCAACACCTCCTGAAGTCCCTGTCCAGAGCGGGCACTGAGTTCCAGTGTTGTGATTGGCTGAGTAGCAGATGCAATGATGTCATCCATCCTGAGCAGCGACTTTATCTCTGTAAGACTCATGGTGCAAGGCATGTCCCTGGAAAAGGGTGGAAAGAAAAACAAAAATAAGAAAAAATACACAATGGAATGAACGGCTTTCACCAACAGACAGAATCATGATATTGGATACATATTGTGTTGAACCTGCAAACAGTGATGCCTTGCAGGTATGGCAAGTGAATGTAGGGATTGATGTGTACGATTAGAGTGTTACCTCTTATTGAAGAGAATAAGCACAGAGGCACTGTGCAGAGGCTCAGCAGACAGTACTGACAGCAGCTGGATACAGGAAGAGGATATCTGAACGATGTTGGCTGAGTCCACCATGAACTACGAAAAAAACACAAAGAATGAAACATTCAGTCAAATAATTCCAACAGTCAATTTATTTACCTCCATCAAATGTTGCAAATAGATGCAGTATGTATACAAATAACATACAATGACAGAGGAGCAGTCTTTGAAGTAACTCGGCCATATAGGGCCCATGCAGCCTCCAAGCTCTCTTAATGTCACCTTCTTCTTCTTCAGTGTCAGGTCTGTCAGGTTGGTTCCTACCTGTGGAGGTTTAAAGAGATTGGAGGAATTACATGGATGGGCTGTCTCATCAAATCTGAGCCTGCAAACTTATTAAAACTACCTTTTATTATTACTTACTGTAGGCAGAGTAGAAGGGGGTGCCTCCAGTTCACCTAATCCATGCAAACTGAGCTTTAAACAAAATCTGTTAAGAAAAGTATCCACAGGAGCTAGTGCTGTGACGATTATCACATTTATCACAAAATGTGTTCAATATATAATAATAATAAACTGTATTTGTATAGCACCTTTCATACAAAAAATGCAGCTCAAAGTTCTTTACAACAAAGAAAATTACATGCACCGAGTGCTTCACATGAAAGACATAGAATGAAAATAAAAACAGGGATAGAATGCCATAATTAATGGAAAATAAGATGGAAAATAAAACCCTCTTGATAATAATAGTAAAAATACAATTAAAATAAAGTTAAAAAAATAGAATACACAGAATGCATAAAATCACGTAAAATACAGCATTTTAAAAGTAGTGCAGCAGTGCAATGAACTGCTGCACTTCTTTTAGTGCATAGTTTCCAGCTTGTATCAGGAAAGTCACAGCTAATTAAAGGCTAAAGTGAAGAGATAAGTTTTTAGCTTGCTTTTAAAAAAATATTTAGTGAGCTGGCTTCCCTGATAATAGGCAGTGATGTTCCATAGCTTTGGGGCATAATTGACAATAATAATAATAATAATAACTTATTTGTATAGCATATCTCATGCAAAGACGCAGGCCAAAGTGCTTCACAAGACATAGCATATCAATAATAAACAACAAAGGCAATAGAAAAAAGAAAGAAAATAAATAGACAGTTTGATAAATGATACCAGCAACGTCAACCCAAATTAAAAGCTAAGTTAAAAAGACAGGTCTTTAATTTATTTTAAAAATACCAAGGGAGTTTGCTGTCCTGAGATCCACAGTTTAGGGCCGTAAAAACAGAAAGCAGCCTCACCAGATTTCTTGTGGGACACTTTAGGAGCTTCTAAAAGAAAGGCAGTGGATGATCTGAGAGTTCTTGTTGGGACATTCAATGAGAGGCAGTCACTAATGTATGAGGGTGCTAGATTATTTAAGGCTCTCTAGAGAAGTAAAATTACTTTAAAAATCAATTCTAAAAGATACAGGTAGCCAGAGCTGTGATGCAAGCAGAGGGGTAATGTGATCTAATCTTTTTTTGTATAGTTCAAAATCCTGGCTGCAGCGTTCTGAATTATCTGTAATTTTCTTAAAGACTTTTTAGGGAGACCTTTACTCTTTTTACAGGTAAAAAGGGCATTTAAGGAACTGTGGTTGTCTGGTGTAACAGAGATGTAAAGTTGTGTATCGTCCATGTAACAGTGATATTTTACATTATGGTGATTAATTATGTTGCCCAGAATGCTTCCCTGAGGAACGCCGTATTCGATGTCAAGTGTCTGTGACACAAAGTCACCTAAACTAACAAAGAATTTTCTTTCAGACAGGTATGAGCAAAACCAGTTGAGCACTGTGCCAGAAAGACCCATCCATTTCTCACGTCGATTGATTAAAATGCCATGATCAATCGTACAAATGCAGCGCTCAAATCTAACAGAAAGAGGACTGCTATATTGTTTGAGTCGGTTGAAATTCTTAGGTCATTTACTACCTTTAATAAAACGGTTTCAGTGCTATGGTTGGATAGAAAAACTGGCCGGAATTTATCTAAAATGTTATTGGTATTCAGATGACCTTGTAACTGCTCAAATACAATCTTCTTAAGAAGTTTACTTATAAAAGGATGATTTGAGATAGGCCTGTAATTAGCAAGGTCACTAATGTCCAGATCAGGCTTCTTAAGGAGGGGTTTTACTAGAGCTGATTTAAAAGCAGAGGGGGAAGGTAGCTGACTGCAGAGACATGTTGATTATTCTTGTTGTTTCATGGGAGATGCACTGGAAGCTGGATTTAAACAAGGTGGTAGGAACGTGGTCTAGTGCACATGTGGATGACTTCATTTAGTTGATGGTGACATACATTTCATCATCTGTTGTCAAACTAAAGGATGTCATAGTAGATGCTCACCTGGCAGCAGATCGCAGAGTTGATGAATCTTCATTTGTAATACTAGATCTAAGGGATTTAGATTTTTCCTTTAAAAAATAAAGCAAATTCCTGACATTTGAGAACTGAGGCTTCATAATTTAAACTGAAGGGCGCAGATGGGTTCAAAAGGGTGTTTATCGTGGAGAAGAGGACTTTGGGGTTGTGTTTGTAATGATCTTTGAGAAGTGGGCTTGTCTTTCTTTTCTGACAGCATTATTGTAAATTCTCAAGTGAGACTTTAAGATGTCAAAGTGGACAGTTAGTTTACTTTTTTCCACTGTCTCTCTGCCCTGCCACAATTTCTTTTTAGCTGCCAAATAGCAGCAGGTTTCCAAGGTGATTTGTGGGCTACTTGCCGTTTTTTAATTCTTGGAGGAATTAAAAAACGGCAAGTAGCAGTTTCAAAAGAAGACCTCAACTTATTATTAAAATCATGAAAAACACAGAAATGGTCAGAGATGGGAACGTCAGTGATATCAGAGATATCTATTTTGATATCCCTTGTGATAACCAGATTTAATGTATTCCCATGGTTGTGGGTGGCCCTCTTTACATGTTGCACAAGACCAAAACACCTAAAAATTTCATAGCATTAGAATCAGCATATTATCTTAACTGTTTATAGGGTATTTGGTCAGAAAGTGGCTTTTTGTGGTAGTCGTTTTTCTAATATTATGTTATTTAAAACACAATGTGAAATAATATTTTAGTCTCCTTTTTTTCACTTTTGTAGCATTTCACTTATTTACCTCAACTGATGCAAAATTACATGAGGGTATCGAGTTATATGTATAAACTAGTTACTTACCTAAATTAGTTAACAGTTACTGTACGCTACTACATTAGCTCATCAGGCTAAATAGGCTAACTTTACAGTACTGTATACTTTGTTCCAAGTTCTAGCTCAAAACATTCAGCAGGGCACAAAGGATATTTTGTAGCCGTTTCAGCAACAACGTTTTTCCGACGCCAGTTGCTCCAAGAAGCAGACAAATTTCATTGCTACTCATATCGGTTTTCCAGCAGAAGCATAGCGAAGCCAATATAGCCGATGTAGCTTCATTAGGCACCATGGCGACGCTCACATGACCTTTTTACGTGGCTGTGGTTGGACGAAGTAGAAATCAATCATTTTGGTCTTGTTTCTGATTGGTTACCATTCCACCACATAAGTGCAACGGAAGTAAAACTTGCTCACATGACCGAGTAAGAGTTCTCGTTGGTTCACACGACGGAAACCGTCAAAAACGCCCCCTAAACTTATGGCAGTACAGTTACGCTGCGTTGTTGTTATTAGCACCACTGTAATTCTACTAGAATTGGTTTCGGGAAATAGCCATGGAGGTTAAGTTAAAGAAAGAGTTGGGGACAGCCATGCTGAAGTCAACTGGTCATTCGGGAGGTGGATGTATCAGCGATGGCCAGAGTTATGATACTGACTCTGGGAGAGTGTTTGTGAAGATAAATCACAAGAGCGAGGTATTTTATCTTTTTTTAAATCTTTTAATTTATTATCGTGGCATGTATTTAGTTGGTGTCTGTCTTACCATATGTGCTATTAGTCAAAAGCACATCAGTGAGGATTTGACCCTGAGGCTAACTACACCTAGCCAGATAGTATTTGATTGCCACTGAACTTTGTGCATACACTGCGAAATGGAGAACAATGTAATTGTTTATTTCGTGTACATGCAAACTAGTGTAGCTCTGTGCTACTGCACTGCTCACCAAACCCCATCCCTTTATTTTTGTTTTATTCAGGCCAAATTGATGTTTGATGGGGAGATGGCCAGTTTGGAAGCCATTTTAAAGACACAAACTGTTAAAGTCCCCAAGCCTGTGAAGGTGATTGAGCTTGACACAGGAGGATGTGTATTTGTGATGGAACATCTCGACATGAGAGGTCTTAGCAAGTAAGAGCTCTCTCATACCGTTTGTTTAGTACTGTATCAGTACCACTGTATGCAGGTTAAAATAGAAGGCAATGGGAAAAGATAGTAGTGAAAATATATTTTATTCTTTTTTTGTTAAATTAAATACTTTGTTTCCAAATCCAATGTGTAGGTACTCAAAGCACCTAGGAGAGCAGCTGGCAGATCTGCATGTTCACAACAAGAGACATTTGGAAAAATTAAATAAAGAGCAGCAGACAGTGGGTAATTCACCTTAACCTCACTTTAGTACATCACACAATCTTTCATCCTCTTGCCAATACTACACTGAATAGCAGTTAACGCTCCAATTTTAAGTGAGAGTTAATTACCGATTTACTATATAACTTATTTGACTGTACACAGGAAAAGGAGCTGGGCAGTCAGAGGTGGCTGTTGTTGAAAAATTTGGCTTCAGTGTAACTACATGCTGTGGATATCTACCACAGGTAAAAAAATATTCTATCTGTATACTGGGCAAAACTGGATTATATTGTAGTCTCTAAAATATAGTGCATTTGTAGAACATAGGTGTGGTCTCTATGTCATCCTTAGCAATATCTCTGCAGCTTTAATTTTTTCCCCTTACCTCCCCAGGAAAATGAGTGGCAGGATGACTGGGTGACATTTTACTCCCAGCAGAGGCTGCAGCACCAGCTTAACATGCTGGAGAAATCTAACGGAGACAGGGAGGCCAGAGAACTATGGGCCGAGCTACAGGTGAACCCTCACTTTGACCCCATCAGAATTAAAAAAATTACTTTCTTATGATTTTATCAATAATCTGACAGTGACATTTACATATGGTGTCTGTTATTTACAGCTGAAGATCCCTCAGTTTTTCACAGATGTGAAGATTGTCCCTGCTCTCCTCCATGGAGACTTATGGGGGGGCAATGTGTCAGAGTGTGTAGAAGGCCCAGTCATCTTTGACCCAGCATCCTTCTATGGTCATTCAGAGTTTGAGCTGGGCATTGCAGGGATGTTTGGTGGCTTCAACAGCTCTTTTTACTCTGCTTACCATGAAAAGATTCCTCAAGCACCAGGCTTTGCAAAGAGAAACCAGCTTTACCAACTCTTCCACTATCTGAATCACTGGAACCACTTTGGTGGTGGCTACAGGGGCTCCTCAATAAGGATTATGAAGAACCTACTGAAATAATTGCACTCACATTCACTTGTAGAAAGCTTCACAGTCTTAAACTCAAGCCAAGTATTATGTATATATTGACAGATACTAATTGTTGAAGAGACTAAACATAGCATTCTAGCATTGTAATGTCTGTTATATTGTGTAGAAGATACAGAATCAACATAATAAAATACTTCAGCCATGCCTGCTCCACCTATTCTAACCTGCTTCCAAAATATGAAAAACAGAATCCATATCTTTCAGTTACTATCTTAAATTGTGTGTTTGAACTAGAATATATACTGTATTAGTAATTTTAAATTCTGTATTTTCTACAATGACTTGTGTGTAGCAAACATAAACCTTAACATGCAATACTGTTTAAAAAGGAAGGGCTTACCAAACACCCAAAAAACTCAGCTCTGGACTAACTTAAAACTTCTTGCTTTTTATCTAAAAATTTTTTTTTGTGAGTGGAAGAGCAAGCAATGCATTTTGGGCATTCTTCATCAGGGTCGCTTGTCAATTCAGAGAACAAATACCAGAAGTTTTAAATTGGTCCGAAGCTGAGTTTTTTGGTGTGCTGCAAACCCTTTCTTAATTTTTTAATTCTTTTTCATTGCCTGCATTTGACCACCACCCGACTGAATTATACTGCTGTGCAAAGGACGTCTGATTTTCCCAGTAAATGCAATGCTGTATACTTTATACACATCATAATAGCCTGACTGTTGATGTCATGCAGACTGACACTGCATACACCTACAAACTGTCGTATAGTAATGAATCCTTGCAGTATTTGCTATCCACTGCTTAAACAACAATAAATCCTGGGATGATCCAAAGTGTTACCTTACCTGCTGTATTTGTTATCTATCTGGTATGAAAACAGTAGTGAATCAGACTGTAAGACCTCCATCATCATAAACTCACCACCCCTCTTACTGACTGACCTCCTGCCACCACCAGGAACAAAAGCTTCTTTTCCTAAGCTATACTGTTCTACATATGGCCACCTAGCACTCGCATTAGTAACATAAACATACACATAAATGCAGTCATCTTACATTAATTTGTATTGCTACTTTGCTTATATGTGTATGATTATGTTTATATGTATGTTTTTATTTTATACTCTGCTATTTGCAGTTTATTAGAACATACTCAGACTTTAGATGTTTTATGTTTTTGTCTTTATGCTTTAATGTTTAAAATTTTTTCATTCTCTGGTCCTGAAGAAACAATTTCATTTCATCCATATTTTTTTCAGGTTAGAATAGCAATGTTATATGAACTTGACTTGAACTAACATATCACAGTGGTACAGGTCGTGCTATTAAACCAGTAATTCACAGATCTCCTATATGTAGTAACAAATACTTGGTAAATTGTCAATAACCATGCGGTATTTGCTGAGCCCATTCTCAGACACAGAAAGCTATAAGCGCTTCGCCTATCACGTGACCTGCGATACGTATGAACCTCCTCGGTTACAGTAACGGGGCGGGGCGCGAGCACAACAGCTACGCACTTGCAGGAGCATCATAACAGAGATATTATGAGAAATAGTGCCGCAGCGGTTTAGTTTAGCGATATTAATTTCAGTTCGCGTGCAGTAATTTGTCGCGTTAATAATCTTTAGAAAGTCCGTGTCATAGCTATAAGTTTAATACATTTCGTCGTTTCTCAAGCTAATTTTCATCCACACCCGGTCCTTTTTGCTAGGCATACATGCTAATATTAGCTAGCTAACTGGCCCATAACTTATAACAACAAACGCTAACATTAGCCTCTGCAACAAAGACCCTCTTTGTTGGCAGACGTCTGGCAGAATGGCCTTATCGGAGACAGATAATGGGTGTTCCGGTGGTGAAGGAGGAGAGTCGGACGCTATTGTAAAAACGTTTGTGTTGGGGGGCTTCAGTGAGAGCGGCGAGACCAGAGCTCTCATCTCCAGCCTGCCGGAGGTCCACGGGGACATGGTGACATGCGAGTCCACCACACAGAAGTTCTTGGGTGAGACAGTCAGACACAATCCTTAAATAAACTTAATCTGCTTTGGATGGGTGGTTTTATCTTGTCATCACACTCTGCCCATTTCCTCCCACAGTGATAATGAACAGATATCAAGAGCAGCCTCATCTGCTGGACCCACACTTAGGTACATGCTAAGTGTAACTCTAAATTAATTTGGTATTAGTACTGTAGATTCATTTGGAGAATGTATATATGATTCAAATATTCAATTTTGTCTTAGAATTTATGTTGAACATGATACTGGAGTTTGTAAGGAGTGAGAAGTCTCCCCCTTCATTGGTTCATTTGGGCTTCAAGTTTCTCTACATCATCTGCAAGGTCAGTCCAAAATAGTACTGTGGTTCACATTATCTGTGTCTTGCAAACCCACCAGACTGCACTACACAGAGTAAAACCTGGAACACTCATTTTACTGGAACAGCAAAGTTATCCAGCTAATTCAGTAAACCTGATTTGTGAGACATTCCCCAGGTGTTTTATTATTTAATAATTTTCTGGGCAGGTCAGAGGCTATAAAATCTTCATGCAGCTTCTTCCTCATGAGGTGGCAGATGTCCAGCCAGTTCTGGACCTGCTGTCCAGACAGGATCCCAAAGACTCTGAGGTGAGACTGGCATAACTCTTCAAGGGGAAAAATAACAATCCAGCCCTTCACAATTACACCTCTGTGCCTCCTACAGGTTTACATATATTATCTTTGTTGTCAGCTTTATCAAACATTTAACATTAGTTTGTTTTACAATCTACTCATTCCAGACTTGGGAAACTCGCTACATGTTGTTGTTGTGGTTGTCCATGACCTGCCTCATACCCTTTGACCTATATCGTCTGGATGGCCATCTGGAGTCAGACGGCGGCAAGGCCAGAGAGTCCACCATGGACCGCATTCTAGCTATTGCAAAGGCAAGTTAAGTATATGATATAATCTTGATTCTGATTTGTGTTAGGGAGGTTGGTCTATATGTCTAGGTCTTGC
Organism: Siniperca chuatsi; assembly: GCF_020085105.1. Taxonomy (NCBI): domain Eukaryota; kingdom Metazoa; phylum Chordata; class Actinopteri; order Centrarchiformes; family Sinipercidae; genus Siniperca; species Siniperca chuatsi. The sequence continues at coordinate 10,685,366 of NC_058062.1, forward strand.
TCCCCATAATGACTTGGTTCTGTTATCAGGATTTGTGGATCCTCGATAATATATTAATAAACTGTCTGGCTGGTTTGGCAGCTGTTATTCTGTGACAGTTATGACAGAGTAACTCATAACAAAGCACCCTCTGCTGTTTTACAGTCAGTGATATATCCATTATTACTGCAAACAAAGTCAAGTCAAACAAAACAAGCAAATCATCAGTATGTCTCCATATCCAGACTGAGGTAACCAAAGAGAAACCTTTTGAGAATGTGATGATGTTCTATAGTCATTTTATCATTCAGTATGGATAACATTTTTTTTATTTTTTCCAGTCTTATCTACTCGTCAGTGATACTCCCAGGGATGCTGCATCTGTACTGATATCAAAGTAAGTGCTCAAACACCACACAAGTAATTACATAGTATTTTAATTTTGTGGTTGTCTCCAAAAATATCACAAGCAATGGAACAATAATAAATACCCTTTACCAAAAACAAAACCAGTTTCAGTTTTTTAATACTTACAACTGAACTTGCAGATTTGATATTACCAAATGACATTTTACTCCAATGCCATACATAATAAAACACGAATATACCCTCATAGCCATAAAATTCCCAAAGTCTAACCCAGAGCAGTGGGCTGCCAGATGTTGATAGACTAGTATGAATGTATAAATAGTAATGAAAAAAATTCAGTTATTCTTTTGATCAAGTCAGTACCACTGAAAAGTCAGTAGCAACTATTTCCTTACATACGATGATAGACATAGGGTCCACGCATTGCTCCTGGAAATGAGGAAAATGACAAAAGAGATACATTTGTGCTTAAAAACAGATAGCACCCATAGTGCACTTGCCCCCTTGCGCTTGATAGGATACACAACATTTTTTTTAGAAATGTATTCAGTGAGCAGACAAAACACAACATATTCAGAACAGGAATGAAGTGAAGATGCCAGCGGATAATAAGCAGAACCAGCAAATAAGGCAAAATATAATTAAAAAATAATAACAATATTTGATACATAGGAAAAACGTTAGTTTATAAATTAGAAATAAAATAATAGTAAATAATATCATTTCTACAAAAAAAATAGATAAAAGAAATGTTCAGGTACAACATATTTGCGAGTTTACCTGCTTTTGTGTTGTCAGGAAATAATTGTTTGCATATATTGTTGAGTTTCTTTTATGAAATATGAAAGCAGGCCTTAAGCCCAGTAAATTTGCTCCTATGAATATGTAATTTAGCCAAAATAATAATTAAGTTGATAATATAGTAGTGTTTGGACTTATTTATACCATAGACATGAAAGCCAAACAGGACATGTTCAATACACAAAACAAATTCAGAAAGGATTTGATCAACAATGAAAGTACTAATAGCAGACCAAAAACAATGTGCACAAGAGCAGTTCCAAAAATAAGTGAAAAACACTTTCAGCAGCAGAAAAGGTACAATTATCAACAATTACCAACAATGTGCTAATATTTTATATAAAATCTTGAAAGAGATTTAACTTTATTTACAGTGGTGGAATGTAACTAAGTACATTTACTCAAGTACTGTACTTAAGTACAACTTTGAGGTACTTTACCTGAGTATTTTTATTTCATGCTGCTTTATACTTCTACTACATTTATTTGACAACTATAGTTACTAGTTACTTTTCAGATCAAGATTTTACAAACAAAACATGTGATCAGTATATAGAATATGATGCTGTTATGCTGTTATTTAACTACCCAAAAGTATGTAAAGCATTTAAAATCAACTCCACCTCAACCAGCTATAATATTAAAGCACTGTTAGTGCATCAATAATAATTGTCCAGTAATATAATGATATGACACTGACAGGGCCCATTCTGACAAACAGTACTTTTGCTTTTGATTCTTTGATTACATTTTGCTGATAATACTTTTTCTTAAATTCAATTTTGAATGCAGGACCTTTACTTGTAATTGAGTATTTCTATAATGTGGTATCACTACTTTTTAAGTCAATTATTTAAATAATTCTTCCACCACTGGGTATTTATTTATTATTTTATATATTTAATAATAAGTTCCAGATCTTTTTTCAGTGAAGGTGATAGGATAAACTCTTGAACAGGGTATCCGCGGATCCTTGAAATGTCTTAAAAGGCCTTCAATTTGATGTTTTAAAACCTATGCCCATAAAATGACGAGAAATCATTTAACGTTGCGTATTTAAATATAAAATCTGTTGTTCCTTGGTCGCGACTGAGTCCATTTTTTTCTCATTTTATTATACTGTACGTTTGGCCCAGTTTTCCACAGGCCGCCACCTGCTCTCGCGATTTTCTCTGAAGGTGAACAGGACTCAGGAAGTAAACAAATCATTCCAGGTGATGCTAAGCTAAAGACAGCCCAGGGGTCTTTGAGGAAGTTCTTACTTCTCTTTGAAGTTTGCTAGAGTCTGCATGGTACCACTGTCCATGTACGTTGTGATAATTAGTTTTTTCGTTTGAACCAAAAGATGAAGAAATGGAAATACCATGTTTTTTTCATTAAAAAAAAAATCAAAAACGGAAAAACAAAGCCATTTTTCCATTTTTGTTGTCTGATTTAAAAAACGACAAAACCAAATTCAAATAACGATCCAATTTTGTTTTTTGCAAATTCCTTTTTTAATTTTTCCATTTTGAAGAAATACATTAAGGAAAACAAGACACGTGACCTGGAAGTGAAAGTAAATATGCCTTTCCAGGCGTCCGCTATGAAATAGACAGACCCAGGAGGACACAAGAGGCTTTTATTTCCCTGTTGATTGATGGTTTGTTTAAATATCACAACACAAATATCCATTATAAAATTAACGGGAACCTGTGGTTATCTGCCTTGTTCTCCTGTGGGGTGTTTTGACAGCGAGTCATGACAGTCTCTCCCGCACCAAAGCAGTCGAGAGAAGCCCTCAAACAGGCGTGACTGCAAGCTAGCGCCTGTGGGGATTGTTAGCTAGCCAGTCAGAGAGGCACGCTCACAAACCCCATTGTGAGCTGGCTGCAGTAGAGTACCAGGGCGTGAAGGCTAGAGGGCAGAGAGCCCTACATGGGCCTCTTGTGTATGAGACGTCTTGAGTCCGATGTCTTGAGATTGCTTCAGCAGCTCACAGCCGGGTCTGTGAGCGTGACTAGCCGGCTGGCTAGATAGTGACCCCCACAGCAGGAGCTCTGACAACAAACTCACATCAGAAATTTCATAATGTAGGCTATTTGGTCTAAAGAATGATTAACTACTGTGCTATACACTGTGTGAACACTGTTTTAGGTGTTGACTGTATGCGATATTGTATAAGACTGAAACACGGATAGCACAGCTACTCTCACAATTCTAAGGAGATGTCTCACATCTTTTTTCTCCCTATACACTCCACTGGTGTGTGTGACTCCAATGTGTATAATAGGCTAATAGACAACAAACATTCCTATTATGTCACGCAAGTGAAGACAAGCCATACAAATTTGAACAATTTAGTCAACATATATAGCATATACATACTTTCAATGGCATAAATAAACATTCTTACACAGTGATGTAAGAATCATGTATGGCAGCACAAAATACAATCTAGATAAATTATTAACTGTAATTAGTTTTCCAGCCAGTAGAGGGCAAGATTGTTTTTAGAATGTCTTTATTGCTGTCTGCATTTATTTATCCACATGAAACCTTTTATTGCTTTCTTGTCTTATTGTACATGACTGTACAGGTTCATGACACGCCCTGATGTGATACAGAAGCGCCTTGGAGACTTTTTGGACTGGAGCCTCACCACTATATCTCAGACTGATGACCAGTCAATGAGAGACATTATGGTGCTTGATGGCGCTCTGCAGTCTCTGGTAAACGCACATACCCAATGATCACACTCAAGTCTGTGGTGCTGCGTGCACGCCTGTCTGTGTGTGTTTGAAGCCAGTGTAATCTGTGTGCACTGCTGTATTAAAACCCGCAGAGGGTAGTTTACAAGAGCTGACATGACTGGTATGTCTCACACAATACCTAATGTGGTTTTGGCAGGTATGTAATGCACCTGCTGTGTGTGTGGGATCTGCTGCTTCAAGTGACTTAAATGTCACTGTTGTGTTAAATTCACTGCTTTAAGCTAAACCATTCTTCAACAAATGAGAACGGCATTGAGGATACTTAGTTCCAATAAAATCCACCCTTCTAACCTGATGCCTCTGACATTACACCTGTTCTCACTGTAAATCTTTATTAATGATGGAGGGTATTGATTTTCAAATCACTTCCTGTCAACTAAGGTAATGTATTGCAGCTCTCAAGCAAGCACATTACATTCATATCATTGGCACATAAACTTGCATAATATGTTTAGAAAGGGTCCCTTTTTGGTTAATATCTGTGAAGTGAACCTGGCACCAGCCTATGTGGTGCTTAGGCCATTCAAAACTGGCTCTGTTTTAAGGACAAAAAGAAATTGTCAAGAAATTAGCTAGTATGAATTTGGTGATATTTCAAAATGTGTGATTCCTTCCCAAATGTTACTGCTATCATGTGTCCTCTGCAGTGTCTTAGATTGATTTGGTCATCTTATTTCTGTCTCCTAGGCGAAGCTTTTCAAACATGGAAAACGAGATGACCTCCTACAGTATGGTAGGTCCCCTTGTCCCTGTTATATTTATAATGAATCAAGGCTTTGCTCTCTAATCTCCATGTGGAGGTTAAACCAAAAACAGAATTTCCTGGACAGGAGTTATTGGAGCGTGTGATTGTCACATTTGTAGTCTTTGCTCAGTTGCTTTTGCCTGTGGTAACAGAATTATTTGTGTTCACAAATCTTTATCTAAATGTCCTATGCCAGAGGGGAGATATTTGAATGTAGACATCAGGTGGTATTTCTCTTTAAAAAGCAACAGAGCCTTCCCATACATGAGTATGAATATGTATATTCCTGTATGTATTTATCAGTTTATTTGTTACAACAGTATTACAACAGATAATACTGATGTCCTTATTTGTTTCCCAGCTCCCACAATTATGCAGTGTTTGGAGCAGAAACATCTATCAGAGAGCAGCCAGGCCATGCTGAGGAAGCTTGGTGTCAAACTAATCCAGAGACTTGGCCTCACCTTCCTGAAGCCACGTTTGGCCGCTTGGAGGTTAGACATAATACCCAGCTAATTACTATATCTAATGTTGTAAAACTAGGTCTCCAGGTCTCTCTCAGGTCAAAGTCAGCTGGCACGATCTTTATCTGCATAACACGTTTATACACAAAGAAATGCAGAAAACTTTGTTTGTTAGATCTTAAACATGCATACCATCAATGTAAATAATATTGTTAATACTAAAATAAAGTGATTCCCATAACCTATTATGGCTCCCTGTTCAGTTGGGAATTTCGTAATATCAGGTCTCTTTCCAGCTAGAGTTTCATAGTGATTAATGAGCACAGAGCTGAGTTTTATGTGCATGTTTTTCAGGTACCAGAGAGGTAGCCGTTCCCTAGCAGCAAACCTTTCCATGTCCCAGTCTACTACAGTCGCTGCCGCTGAGACTCCTGAAGTGGAGACACAAGAACAGGAGGAGGACTATGACATTCCTGAGGAAGTGGAGACCGTTATTGGTCAGTTTCAACCTTCACTCAGTTTAAAACTTGTTATTGCAATACCTCTGCTCAGGAAATCTAATTTGCATGTTATTTTACAGAGCATCTCCTAGTGGGACTGAAAGATAAGGAGACAATTGTGCGCTGGTCTGCAGCAAAGGGGTAATAATCGGTTCATATGTCACCTAGCAAACCTGAACTGTTAAAAAGATCTTTGTTGCTGCTTGTCTTGTGTATTCTTTATGTCAAAGATTTTATGTGTTATAGTAATCATCTACTTTATTTAAACCTTCAGCATTGGGAGAGTGACTGGGAGGCTTCCCAAGGAGCTGGCAGATGAGGTGGTTGGATCAGTGCTGGACTGCTTCAGGTAGGTTCATGCTGGGGGCATATTGGCTCTCTCCATCAGTCACGCTATGCCATGTATCATCTCTTATGTTTTTTAGTTTTTTTCAAAATACCCATCACACAGTGACAATTTTTCAAGCAGGCCTATATTCCACTAACATGTTCTATGTTTTGACCTGTGCTGTTTGTGTTCTTTTTCAGCTTCCAGGAAACAGACAATGCTTGGCATGGAGGCTGCCTGGCACTGGCAGAACTTGGTAGGAGGGGCCTGCTGCTACCTTCCAGATTGACTGATGGTATGTGTCCACCAATTCACATTGAAATAATTATCACAAGATACATGTAAGCAAGTCAGTTTTTGGTAATTATTTATTCAACATATTTACATTTACATTACATTACCACATCTTCCATTGTCAACTTTCTACAATACAAAAAATGTCCATAAATATTAAGAACCCTTATAAAAATTGCCTTTCACCTTTTCCAATCAAGTGTAAGAACAAGACACAATATGCACATACCTGTGACAACAAGGTTTTACATTTAACAAGTAATTTTTTTATTTTTTATTTTTTTACAGTTGACCTTGTGGCAGTGCTATAGACATGTCACTTCTGCTCCTGCTAGAATAATCAAATATTTCAGTGCTTAATTAATATTTATAACATTGATGTTCATTAAGTTGATCTGTTCATGTTGAAGCCTGCAGTGGTGAAGGTTAGAGATATTCTGTCCTTATTACCAAATATTATAACAGTCAGTTTTGTTGTTAGCAGCAACGAGGCCTCCTCCTTAGAGCCCGCCCTGGTGCTTTTGCTCTTTTGTTTGGTTTATGGCAGTTGCTTTCAGCCCGGCCACTGTTCGCTCTTTTCATTCCCTTTGCCTTAGCCTTGGTTGTGTGCTTGGTCTTCTCTAGAAAGCCAGGACTTCTAGCGCCTGTGCAATCCTCTGAGGGCCCGTCTGCAGTGCTGAAGTGACATGAAGAGGCAGCAGAGCTTGCACTGGCTAGCTGACAGAGTGCCAGTGCTGCAGTCTGCCTCTGGTCACATGGTTCTTCATCCAGCTCAGTGTCTGGCCTTTGCTGAAGATCATCTGAAGTGCTTAGGGCAGAGCTGTGTGCAGGGCTGCTATAAGAAGCCCGCAGGCTGAGGTTCAGAGGCAACTCTTCCCCTTTTAATTTCTCTGTGTCTGAGCACCTCAGTCTGTGGTCAGATGGACTTTTTTCTTTGTCCAGGTTCCTTGTTGAGAGGTTGAGGGGGGCCAGATCTTCTCTGTTGTCCTTATTATCTTGTTCTGATGTAGTTTCAGGACATGACTCAAAGACAGAAATAGAGGAATATCTGTTGTTCTCAGCTGATCTGAAAGAGACAAGGCAAAATAAAGAGTTAAAGGACTGACTACCATAATTGCAAATACAGTATACTGCAGCTCAATTAAGCCAAGAAATATAGATTTCTTTCTTTTACTTACCCTCCATCCACATGCAGAGTTCTTAACTGCAGCAAGCTTTCTGCAGAGGCCTCTTGTCTTAAGTCAGTTTTGATGGGTTGCATGGCTGTAGATGTGTGTCCTAGTTGGGTGGTTGTCTGTGACTCACCCTTGTTGGTGTAGAGCTCAGCCTCTGTATCTCTCTGGAGGATGTGTGCATGACTGGGTCTGTCAGGGGACCCCAAGGCTGAACAGCCCTCTTTAGGGCTTAGCCTGGTTTCCTTGTCTCCACTTTGTCCATGGTTGCTCTTCTCTTGTGTAGATGTGTTGAGGCTGTTGTGACTGGGATGTGAATGCATATATAAGTCATAATCCTTAGGCCCAAGGGTAGGGCCATACAAATCCAAAGGAAGAAATCTTGGTCCTGTAATTGGCATGGAAAGCTCATGGGGTCTGTACAGGGTATAATGCAGAGGGGACCCGGGGTGAAGAGGGTGGCAGTATCTATATGGGTATGGGGGAAAGAGGGAAGTGTGAGGTGGGGCAATGGGTTGTGGTACCACAGGCCTCTGGGGATCCATAAACTCTGGCCGGAAGGAAGGAGAGTTTGACTCATTTGCATGGTGGTTTCCCGGGAGGTAGTATGGTGGATACAGGGTCCGGTCAGACAGGAGATAAGGAGAGTATTCAGGAACCATGCGAGGGGGGAATGGTTTTAAGGGAATGGATGATGAAATCGTGTCCCATGGGAAGCCTGGGTGGTTGAAAGTGGCAACAGGTGCTTGCGAATCCTCTGACTGCTGCACTGATGACTTGAAGGCTTCTGTTCCGTCACTTTTGGGTGTGACAGGGTAGAAAGCAGATGGGCGCGGCAGAGACTTGGCCTCATTGCTCTCCCTGTTCTCTCTCTCTGTTACTGTATTTGATTTTGTCACAATCTGGCTGTCCTTATTGACTGGACTGTCACACGCAACATCAACTTCTTCTGTGTCATGTCTGCTCTCAGCTTTGTTCTCCTCAGCTCCCTGTTTCTCAGGACTATTGTTCTGAACTGCCGGCAGGGGGCTTGGACAATCTGTAGATTTGACAGGGACTTCCTTTGCTACAGCCTTGACCTGTCGGGCTGTTTGCCCATTTTTCTGTGACATCAGGGAGATGGAGTTTTTACACAAGTTGTATTTCATGTGGTTGAAGAGGTGGGACTTTTCGTTGCAGGTGAAAGGACACTGGAAACACTGGTACTTGAAGGGCTTGCCTGGTGGTCGGGGAATGTAGTGGGGCCTTTTTGGCTTGCGTTCCTGAGCAGTTTCCATTTTGATGCACGTTTTCTGAAAGAAAAATACAGCACATTGCAGTTGGTAGTGGTAGTCAAGAGAAACTCATGAATCATTGTAGCTTTTGTACCAGATTCTCACTGAGATGACTGTCAAGTAATGAGGCTAATAGAGTTGTTTGACTGGTTCAGGTGGAGAGTGGCTCTCATTGGAAGTTTTTTCTGTCAGTGTTTCTTTAGCTGCTCGGGCAGAAAAATCTCTTGTTGCACAAAACACAGCACCCTCAGGCTAATGTATTTCTGCAACTGTTACTTCACACTGGGTTGGACACCAAACAGAGTAATAGTTAAATATGAAAACCTGTCTACTGTATGCAAAAATGTACCCACATGTTTGCATAGGTGCACTCACGTCTTAGTGTGGTTTTGGTTGATTGGCAGCAGCCTACAAACGCCTCTACTTAACCTGCCTGTTCACCTATCTATCCGTTCTGATATCACTCCACTCATCTCTTCTATAAAGTTCGAGAGGCGCTAGGGCACTAGGTAGGCAGGTGTTGGGCAGACTAGGCTCTTACTAACACAGACCTGGAGGGCATGCAGAGACTTGCTTTCTCTCTCAACCTTACTAAACTCTATGCTGTTGGCGTGGGAACCACCAGCCACCTGCTTCCCATGACTACACCTGCGGGATGCACTCAGCTCCCAATCATCATCATTTGATGATCTCACCAGCTCTGGAGATACATGAGTATGAGAAGTAATTCTGTAATAATTCTCCATGCAATGTACCAGCTAGCATGAGTAGTAATAGTTCAAACTAGCCATTTTAGTAAAACTGTGAAGTAGGTGGCATCTGAAACATTTCAGGTTCGCCTTTGAAATGAAACATCACCTAAAGCTGTGAGTGTTGCTGGGTGCCGCATGGAGGAACCTGCTTGTCATGCACTGTCGCAAGAAGTTGTCACTCAAGTTTCTGTCCAACTGTAGTAGCACGCAAAGCCACTCCCTTCTTAAGATTAAGAATTCATTTGAAAATCCCCTTTGAACAGTGTATCTCTTCACTGTGAATATAATCCAGTCAAAACCTTTTTTTTTCCTTCATAGAAAATATATATTTGCTTCCTGTGAGCTCAAGTGATGTTTCTTTTTTTAAATTACACACCAGTCTGTATAATTATATAAAATAGATTGTTAAAAAAATGTTTCAAAAAAACGCTATGTTATCTAACTAAGTATCTTGAACTTTTTTAGTAGGTTTTCTGCAGAGGCCAAGTAGTTTCGGCATTACCTGTGCATCAGTCGTGGCGGTGCAGGCAGGGGATAATTAAAATCCATAGGTAACAGGTGCATATGTAGCGTATACCTACCTTAAATACTCCCTACAAACTAGTTAACAGTACCTTTACAAACCACTGTCTTTTCCAATAACACAGAAAGGCTTTGACAGAGTGCTGTAAATAAGTAAATGTAACTTAATGCTGCTTCCTTGTTAATGAAGGAAGAATAAAGAAAAAATTACCTGCTCTGGTTGTAGCAACAGTGTCCTCTCCTGAGTATTCAGCCTGCAAAGAGCCACTCCACAGTCTACAGCCACCGTTAGTATCTGGTCAGGACGTTTGCTCCAATATGTGCTAAAAGTTCAGAGTGTGTTTGCGAATGTGTGTGATGGTGCATGTGTGTGCTGTATTTGGTGATGTTCGTTGTGTCGTGAGTTCCTCTCTGAGGTGTTGTCTCACTAGTGGGTGGGGCTTCAGCCCAAACAGCATGGCCCTCAGGCAACATTGATGTACCTGATATTAGTCAAGCCTCAAGCGATGATTTACATGATGTGGTGGGGTGGGGGCTTTCACTCCTTCCTCTTTCCTGCATTTCCTCCATTTCTTTATTTTGTGGAAATGACCAAACTGGCCTCATTCTGCAGTAACTGCAAATAACATGTTGATTTACATCAGTGCCTCAAGTAAAGTTCAGTAGCAAGCTGGCAAGATCAACATAACATTTGCATACTTGCAGGTAAAATTGGTGCTGCTCTTGTTTAGCATTACCTCACTTTTTATGTGAGCAGTGTTCAAGGAAACTAGTACAGTGTTACAGATTTATAACCTTTACACAAGTCAAACTTTTACTAAATGAGCTGACTTTATTGCTAACCATCCAACCAAATCAAATTATAGCCATTATATATATATATATGTATATATATAACCTTTCCTTGATTTACATATAAGTACCAATTACTAAATGACTGTATATGGTATATGAGAACACTGATTTCACTGATGTTCTCACAGTGGAAAAGGAATAGATGGGCAGGCACTAGCTTGCATTCAGTTCGGATTCAAAGAGTCTTATATTGGAAATTGATAATCAGCCAGGTCATTGCGCTGCACACTCAAAAGGCATGTTTTTCTAATGGATGATAATCAAAATCTGTCATTTCAAATATTCACTGATACATTGGTAGTTGCTTGGCTTTGTGGAGTTTTTTTTCTGTCGCTTTTAATCAATTCTTTGAAAATGTTAAAACAGTTCATGGCCCTGTTCTGCTTCTTTCTTAATGTCCTGCCAAAAGGTTGTTTTAAATGCATGTAAACCATAATATTTATAAAATCTGAAATGCTTACCATGGTTTGGAGGCTCAGCATATTGAAAATTGAAAATGTTCATGAAAAATAAATAATGCCTTCTTCATTATTGTAAAATAAACAGTACAGCCAGCGCACATAATCTTTAATTCAGCTAGTTGTTACTGGTTTTAATCCAAGGATTTTTGTGTCAGGTGTGAAGCTAAAGTAGTTATATTTGAACTCTCCTTACCACAAAGATTGCATACAGTATATGTAACATGTTTTTGACATAGCTTTCATTCTTTGATATTAGATTTTTTGTTGTTCATCCATTTCTGTTGTCTGCTTGCAGTTGTGCCACTCATTATCAAATCCCTGACCTACGAGGAAAAGAGGGGAGCATGCAGCGTTGGTTCCAATGTGCGTGACGCTGCCTGCTATGTGTGCTGGTCTTTCGCCAGGGCTTATGAACCCCAGGAGCTCAAGCCTTTTGTCACTCCGATTGCCAGGTACCCTTCCTCATCCTTCCTTTGCCATAAAACCTTCACATGCATAGATCGCTGCAAAACCACACCAAGAACACATTTTTATCTGTCAAGTTCACTGTTTCAGTGACACAAGAGTGAATCTTGTGTTGATAAGTGGCCCAAATGATTGATTTCACTATTAATATGCCTGTAATCATACTTCACTCTTCCCAAGAGGAAAATTCAAAAGACAGGCTCAGCTCCAAAAAAAATAACTGTACCTGTTTTCTGATGTGCTCCCATTTTAATTTGCTCTTGCTGCTGTTTGTTGTTAATGCAAACATTTGCTCCTTGTGTATGCATTATCATGTACATTTTTACAGCATTATTTAAAATAACATAACATCACCAGTATGCCATATTTGCCACCGTCAACAACATAATCCTTCCTCTTTCCCGAGAAAGAAGAAAAATACAGGTCAGTTATAAATAGAGCAGCAGCCATAAACATATTTTTGCATTTACTGATATATCTGTGATAAGCCCGCTATCAGCCAATGGTATCATCCTATCAATATGTACATACTTTAACTATATTCCTCAACTGTATAAAAAAAAATAGCAGCTACAATCAAGAGATGAAAGCACAATATACTGTTTTGATAATCAGTCAATCAGCCACTTATAAATGACAATCATTTTTTAGTTGTGCGTTTCCCTGTTGATGTTCTCTCTTTCTATGAAACTTGCTGTTGATCTATTTGTGGCTCATTGACAGCTGTTCTTTTGTATAAATTAATACTTACTTGCTGAGTGCTGTGTCTGACACAGTAACGATATACTCCATGATTTCATAGGGCCGCCATATCCCAAAAATTATTCCACGCTCACTCTTGTTGTGAAAGTGAAGTTTCAAAGCATCAGTCGTGAGCTTGGAGGATATTTTGGGATTAATGCGCGTATTAAAGCTTTTGAAACCGCTGTGAAAAAATGCACTGTTTTTGGGCAGTGGAATAAGAAATAAAATACAGTATGTAAAATGCATAGTCCTTTTTTAGACATGCAATATGTAACATTGCTGGCTTCATCTGTCAGACATGACAGCTCTTCTACAGAAAGAGGGAAAGAGCCGCATGCTCGTGTGATATTTGGCAGATAGAGTGAGATTTTTGCATCAGTTCCATTATTTACCGTTATTAGAGAGCGAGTTCTGCTCCTTGTTTTGTAATATCCGACGGTGCATGAGTATTGAATGACAGCACATTAAATTGATACTCTCGTTTTATTCCATACATGCTGTATGTAAAACGTTTTGTTTGATATTAATTTATTCATACATGCAGCTGGCATGAGTAAACATTTAAAATATAGAGAGAGACTATTCAGATTATTACTGTGCTTGTACAAGGGTTTTTTTTTTTAACCTCAGCTCCTCAACAACTTAAAACTGGCTCTTTCACAGTGTTTCCTAGTTTACGAAACTGATTTTATTTTCTTTGTGCATAAGAGATGAAGATTGAAATAATACAATAATTACAGTGATCTTAGAAGGCAGTAACATTACAAAACGCACATTTCTTTCTTTCTCTCTGCATGTTTCACCTTGTGCTGCTGCAGCCTTTACGTTAATCTGACAGCATTCAATTCAGACTTGTGCTGTTTCGGAAATCTTAATAGGTCCGACCTAGTGACTAGGTTGCTTATTCAGACATGAGACCAACATGTTAAATTGCCATCAGATTATCGTAAAAGGGTGCATGTCTGAAAGGGGTTTATTATTTATCGGACTCAAATCTCCAGAGTATGACTTTTGTTTTTTTATTTTGGGTCAATAATCAGTTTTGCTTCGGTTTTACAAAATGGCTAAGAAGGCCTTTTTCCAGGATCAGACGCTGGAGCCAGCCTTAAAAGAGTGACATTGAGCAATGAGTAAAATTTTAAAACCTTTACATCTAATCGGCAACCAGTGTAGCGAAACAAGGGTGCAATATCATCCAGTGACATGCGCTCAGTCTTTGTCAATAGTAACGGTTTGCCTCCTCCTTGATCTCCTTTCTCTCGGAGTGCATGTATAGACCTGTGGCTTCTGACTGTGCAGACCAGCTCTGCAGTGTCAGTTTGAACCCCTGCGATTACCATTATCATCAGCAGTCGCGACAACACCCTCTCTTTCCCTAGCCTACAGGATTGCCAGGTTTCGCCTGTTGCTGTAAGTTTCGGTCGCCGTTTGGCAGCAATACTCAGACAAGCTGGTTCCTGCTCTATTCATCACAGCTTGATGACATTTACAGAAATCTCACTTTTGTGAATGTGGGACTAAGTGACTTGGGGGCACACACATACACACACAGTTTTATCTGCTCACACAATTAAAGTCACACTGCACTTATTAATTGTACCAGCTGCAGACATAATTCATAATGTCCTTTAGGGCATTATCCAGAGTGCAATCAGGACTGTTTTTTGTTTTCAAGTCCTCAGGGCATGGGCAGTTAGTAAAGCTTCCAACCTGGATCTTGCTGTTTGGAGGCAGGGAACATGGGAGGAGAGCAAACAAGGCCAACAGCAGTTAGTCCCAGGATGTCATTGTGATGTATAAGTGGGTTGGCCCCCCTTCAACAACTGACATTCACACACCCACCCCTCCTGAGACTTGTAGAGGCAGTATAGAGTGGAGGGATGTTGAGGTCAAAACACAATCAGACAACTTACAGTATCGCAGGGGAGTCATGGTTAATCAAATTGTGACTGCGTTTACCTAATGTGCCGGGAAAACTGTGCACCACAACCAAAATCAATTTCCTGGTGATGATGTAATCTAGATTCAGTCATCACTTTAATCTGAGTCATTGATTCGTCAGCAATTATTAAGATGTTGATAAATTGTAACAGGACAGAGATATACAAGGTTAGTATCACAGTAAAGGAAATGTTGCAAAGTGGGAGACAAATATGTGCCAATTTTTCCAAGCTGCCATGTGTCAATTATAGAATTGTCTTGTAAATAAATATTGAAATAGTTAACTGTCTAAAAACAAAGCACAAAGCATCAAATTTTACACATACTTACAAATCTATAGTGGATGAACTGATACATGCAGATTTTATTTTATTTTTTTACATTTGATTACAATCACATTAAGCTGTCTACCCATTCAACTTTAATTTTTAAGCATTCTGTAACTGTGAAAACACTTAGCTGTTAAAGGAAATACCTTCTTCATTGCATTCAGTGGACAATTCTAGGTACAAGTCTTTTTTCAGGGCATTTATACTCTCCAATCCATACTTTGTGTTTCTCTCTGCAGTGCTTTGCTGATCACAACTGTGTTTGACCGAAATGTCAACTGCCGAAGAGCTGCCTCTGTAAGTTCTCTGGTCAACATCCTACAATTGCTTAACTAAAGATATACGGTTACATGACAGAAGTTAATTTTTATGTCTCATTTTGTCCCAGGCTGCCTTCCAGGAGAATGTCGGCAGACAGGTTTGTGACCACAGCATTGCCTTCTTGAACATTATGACTAACAGAATTACCGTGATTTGAAATTTATTCGCTGCCAAATATCCAGGTCTTGCTCAAACTTGCCTTGTTAGGTAAAGCTTTTGAAGCAAAGAAATAGCCTCTCAGTACGGCTACAGGGCACCAGCAAGCATTTGATTTGCCAACAGTTCTTTAGCCATAAATTTCTCTTAAAATCTTAGGTCATTACTTGAATTTGGAACCAAATTGCTTATAACCCATCTCAGATTCATCTGCTCAGTATAGGACACATGAGTTAAAACCAATAAGAATAAAATAAAAATAAAAGTTAAAACCAGCAAACCAGACTACTAAAACTACTGGTTTTAAAATACGATAACATTGGGGCACACCTAACATCATTGGGTAGGGTGTCCCAGCAGCTTGGAACATAAAAACTAAAGGCAGTTTCACCAATTTTCATTGAAACCCAGGGAATAACCAGACGGCATGTTCCAGATGACCTAAGCGATCTAGCTGGTTCATAGTTCACAAGCATGTCGCAAAGATATTCAGGTGCCAGACCATGTAGGGCCTTTATAAACGAGCATTACAACTTTAAAATCAATTCTAAAATTTACTGGGAGCCAGTGTAACAACCTCAGCACAGGCGTTATATGGTCATATTTAATTTTTCTAGTTAAAACTCTAGCAGATGCATTCTGGAGTAGCTGTAGTTGAACAAGATGTTTTTTAGAAATTCCTGTGAACAGAGTGTTACAGTAGTCTAGTCAACTAGTAAACGATTTTTTCAGCATCCTCCTGGGATAAAAAGTTCCTTACCTTTGCAATATTTCTTAAATGATAAAATCCAGTTTTAACTATGCTGTTGATGTTGCTCTGGAAAATGAGTTCAGCGTCAAGGATGACGCCAAGGTTTCTGACCTGTGTGACACTTTCCAGAGACAGTTGTGACAATTTAAAAGAGATTTCCTGTCTGATAGGCTTTGCCCCGATGACCATGATTTCTTCTTGTCTTGTCATTGTTTAACTGTAAAAAAAATGAATGGACAAACAACATTCTTACACAATGCACTGAAAACATCTCAGTTTGTTGCTTACTTGTGTCTCAATAGGGGACATTTCCTCATGGTATTGACATCGTAACTGCAGCAGACTACTATGCTGTTGGGAATCTCAGCAACTGCTATCTGAACATTAGGTAAGAAACAGTGTATTATACATATTAGCAGTTCTAAAAGACTTGTCCTTTATAGACATATTTTCTTAGTCACACAATACTCGATAATGTGAAGCTGCACTTCGGCAAATGCTTAGTACAGTACACTTGCTATAGCAGCCTAAACATTAAAGATTTTCTTCCTCTCCTCCTGTTCCACCGGCCTCTGAGAAAAATACAAAGGAGTGTAGTGTGCAGACATCATTAAATGATTTCTGGTTATTTCTTCAGAAATGTGTAGCTTTTTACCAAATACAACGAAATATTGCAAATTGTTTAGTTTAACTAAGTTAATGTGGCACCAAAGCAAAGCTATCAAAATTCGGTGTTGATATTACACCCCAAATATGCAGCTTGAAGCTCCTAAATATCTCTCAGAACATAGCCATTGCTTATGTTGTTATAAATGTTCTACAAAGATGTAGAAAATGATGAGAAATGGCTGAAATGTATTTTTCCCCACTTTTGAATGGTTACAGAGACATGTCTGAAGCTGGTATTCATTTTCTGTTGATTTGCAGCCATGCAGCTAAAGCTTTCTTTTTTGTTCTCAAAGTGTCTATATAGCTAGTTTCCCAGAGTACACCAAGGCCATGATAGATCATTTGATAGCCATGAAGATCAACCACTGGGATGGGTAAGTACTTGTCCTCATAAATGGCACTAAATATGAAGGTATAGGTATTGGGGATGAGCGAGTATCAAATTATCTGTATCTGTTTAACCAACTAAATGATCTGTATTCATATCCGTCAGAGTTCCCAAGGGTCCTTGAATCCTTAAAGGTTTGGGAATTTGAGGGGAAAAAAATCAACCACTAACTGGACATTGTTCATTTAAAACTGAAATTTATATGGGTTGATCAGAAGTTGCTATATTTATTAGAAAACTATTGACAGAACAGCCTCAGAATTGAGCTTCAGAGCAATGTTTTTGATCACAAGAGTAACCGTGTGCTCACACCCGGAGTTTCCCCACCCCCTTGTGGGGTCTGGCAGCGAGCAGCCAGCGACCAGAGTGCCCAGCAGTGCTTATGAAACCTCTGGTGTGAGTGCCCAATAAGAGAACTATTTACAGAACAAGTTTTTTTAAAATAGTTGCTATATTTACGAGTACAGATATTAACACATTTTACTTTGATGATACTCGTACTCGTAAAAAGTACAGTATCTGTACCACATACTTGTTTCAACTGAGTACTTGCTCAACCCTAATAGGTATAGTAGTTCTGAATTAAATTCATAAACACAAAACTATGTTCTTTATATGTTTAACAGTGTTATCCGAGAGCTTTCCACTAAAGCACTCCACAACCTGACGCCTCAAGCACCTGATTATATGGCAACCACAGGTAAACAATGTCACCTTACCTGTTTCCCAGGCAACGGAGAAAGTGAATTGCTCATGAGAAATGTCTTTTCGAAATTGACTGAAATTTATAATCATGAGTAGATAAATGCGTAGCTCTTTCTTCCTCGTTGGTTTCAGTTTTGCCACAGCTGTTGCCCATGGCAGTGGGTATTGACCTCCATGGTCGCCATGGAGCCATCCTGGCATGTGCAGAGATCACACACGCTCTGTACAAACTGGGCCTTCAGACCAACAGGTAGACTTTTAATTACCCAGTCATTGGAACATTAAGCTAGGGGAAGATGTCTTAGTCCATACTTTTTGATGTATTTTTAAACTACCTGTACTGTGGTAATATACTGTTTAGATGAGCTTCTCATAAGCATTTAGCATGATGTGAAATTTTATTTTTCAGCTACAAACAGAAGCCTTTGCAACTGTGTTTGTGACTCAACAAACAAGAACACAATATATCTGCTGATGATGGAGCTTTTATAGGAAAAAAATGAAAGAAATTAATTTTAATAACATACAATTCAATGGTAGTAAGTGCACCCTTAGGTAATTAGTAGTTCTGTTTTCTCATATGTAGTCTATATTTGTCCTACAGGGCTGTGGTGGACATAATTTCTCCAGAATGTGTGGATGCATTAAAAAACATTCACCAGAGGGTAGGTGTAGGAGCTAACCAAATATGTTGTTTCAAATTGAATAAACTGTGGTCAAAATGTCCTCTGTTGCTGATGTTAATTTGTTAACTTACTTTTAGCTACATGACAGAAAACAGTACAGGTAGGCAGAACAAAATTTGACTTCTCATTAGCAGTATGGTTAAAAAAAAATCTAAATATTGTTTTGGCTTCATATCAAAATTATGCTTTTTTTTTTAGGGGTTTTGGTGGAGAGCTAATGAGGCCAGCAAGTAAGTCCAAAAGCAAATAAGAAAATGTCTTTCACAAAGCAATTAATTGGTTTTAAAGGTAGGGTATGCGATTCTAATCCCTATTTTTTGTCAAATTCAGCGAATAGCTCCTCACGGTCTGCTAGCTGTCCATTCAGTGTGTGCTCTGAAAAAAAAATCCAGTGTTTGTACACAGCCCTGGTTCTGTAAATGGGAAATAAACAAAGTGGCTCTGACGAGCCACACAACACTATTCCAGCCATTCCAGCCATGATTTGTGTGTCAGGTAACATTAAAGTACTTGCCCACGGACATTCAGCTTACTTTCTAGTTTGCCATGACATGCTGTTGTTGTTATTTTAGTTATGGGCTATGGAAAACCATTTTGTCCTCTCTGGCTGTTAGCTTAATAGCAGCAACTGTAGGGATAGTTAGCTAACCCACAACCTAGCTAACATTAGTTATATTACTTGCTGTGTCGTTATTTGCTCTATATCATGGTATTTGTCATGATATTGGATTTCTCCAGAATCGCATACTCCACCTTTTAATGAGTTGTTGTAAGAAACATGATGGAAAACGTTAAGGGCAATGCTTTTTTCTCATGATACAGTAGATGTGATCAGTTTTATCTTTTCTACAGTGTGCAGTCTTATAGAAAAGCTGTCCCTGTCCAAAATGCCTTTCAAGAATGACCCTGTAATCAGTAAGTTAATTATTCGAAACAGCTTTTATGCTTTAAATGTTTGTATTTCATTCAGCATCTTAGCTAAAAGTCTCTAATGTTGTGACACTGTGTTTCAGCTGGCTGGCAGTGGCTTATTGACGACACCATAAAGACTCTTCATCTTGTTTCTAGTAGTGTGAAGGATGGCGTTATGGTAAGCTTAATTCTTATGCCTCTGCACCGGCGATAGCTATGGCCGGAGGGATTATGTTTTCAGGTCTGTATGTCCCATTATTGTGAAAGCGATATCTCGGGAACGCCTGGAAGGAATTTCTTCAAATTTGGCACAAACGTCCACTTGGAAATAAAGATGAACTGATTACGTGATGACTGATTTGGTGGTCAAAGGTCAAGGTCGCTGTGACCTCACAGAACACGTTTTTGGCCATAACTCAAGAATTGATGCAGTAATTATGACAAAATTTCACACAGACATTTAATGGGATACAACAATGAAGTGATGACACTTCGTGACCTCAAAATAGCCGTAATTTAAGAATGAATTGGGCAATTCCAGATTTCACACACATGTAGACTGGGACGACACAATGAGTAAACTATAACTAGCACAGTACAGGCTGTCCTCCATCTCGTCCATTCTGCCTTTCACTTCCTTCCATTTTGAATTTTGAGCAGTCATCGGAATCACGTGACTGCAAACAACGTATTGCGTGCACCTAGCAAATCTTGATCCAGTGAGTGACTTTCACTTACAGCTCATAGAGAGGCTTTGCATCTAAAAATGCCAGGAGAAAACAAGCTTTAGCTATAAGAATTAATCTTTACATAGTAATCAAGTACAAGTGTTCAATTCCTTCCAAGTATTAACTACATATATTATACATTATACATATATATTATATGAGTCTGGACAGACATGGATGTAAACTGCAACTTGGCTGAGGCATACAATGGAAGTAACATCATGGATCAAAGAGAATTACCTGCCAATTAAATACTAGTTAAATGTTACGCTTCCACAAAGAAATGCAAATCTTTGGCAGTAGTTTAACAAAGTGGCTAGAAGGACTATGTTTACTACTCATTGACCTTCATTATCTTTGTCTGCAGGTTTCAGTGGTGTCGGCCTTGGCCGCCTTGTGCGAGGAGTACTATCAGACCGAGCCAGACCAAGCTGACTCACAAATGCAGGGTGAGTTGGATGTTATTTCCTAGTTCCACTAATTATACTGTGTGTCTGAATTTGAAAGTAATCTCTGCATGGTGTATGTGTGTGTTTGTGTGCAAATGTGTAGATGTCCTGGTATCTCAGTATATTGAAGGGCTGAAGAGTCCGCAGATGCTCACTCGTTGTGGATCTGCCCTCGCCCTCGGCTGTCTGCCAAGATTTATGATCCATAGCAAACTGAAGCAGGTGTGTTTGGAGGATGTGTACATTTTCTCACCATTTTACATCTCACTGCCTCAGTATTTTGGTAAAAGGTGGTGTGTGTTTGTGTGTGTGCATGCATGTGTTGCTGTGTTAGATCCTAGAAGGCCTCCAGCAGATGTGCAGTGTCAGCCAGAAGGAGGGGAGTTTTACAGAGGCGAGGAGAGATGCAGTCAGGGCAATTGCTCAGTGAGTATACATATATTTTCTTATTTTATTTAGTTGTGTTGGTTCAGGCTTGTGTCGCAAAAAGCCCCTCCTTCTCTCCTCTGTTCTTTGTCTTGCCTGTTTGCTAGCTTAACCGCATAGTTGTGTAGGCAGTAATGATAAAATAAACAGTTGACTGACTATACTTGCAGGACCTGAATGACATGTCCATCCATTTGTTTATGCATAACTTTTTTTTTGCATCTATACTTAAAATTAAAAAATAAATTAATTTCCCCAGTTCATCAGATACTGTAGCTCCTCTGGTGACCCTTTTTTAATATGTATTTATTTTTCATCCTTTATCAGAGTGTGTGTGAAGGCGGGTGTTTGTGCCCATGGCTCCCCAGACTCCGCTCTGTGCTCGGAGAATGTAGCAGTGGTGTATAGTGCTCTGCTCAACAGCATGAACGACTACACGACAGACAGCAGAGGGGACGTAGGGGCCTGGTGAGTTAACTTCCTCTTCTACACACAAACAGTCACAGCTCACAAATACACACAGGCTCTTTTAATTTGCCGCAGGGATTAGGAATCCTCCCCTGCCTGAGGCCTCTGGCATTTTTCTGTCCCTCCACCTAGGGACATGAAGACATGACATACATGCCTGTGTCACAAGTAGCCCCAGGCCATGCTTACTGCCAGGAATGTCACCAGGCTTGTCACTTGTCCTCACAACATGGGATGGGCTTCTTCTTTCTGTCTAGTATTCTTTTTCTGTCTTTGATTCTTTCTCGTGAATCTGGTTTCCTCTTTGTTCACATGTCCTTATCTCTCCGGTTATTGTTTTCTTTTTTGCACCACTTTTTTTCTTTTTTTCAAGCCCACTCTCACACAGAGATAGATTTCTCTCTCTTTTTCATTTATTATAAATCATAAACGTTCTTCAATCTGTCTTTGCCTGAAATGTTTCCCAATAGGCCAATAATCAGGCGCTCCACCGGTGGCCTGTTCACCTGTTTCAGGGTGTGACTTTTTAATGAATCCCCCGATTAACATTTCACATAAACAAATTATGCCCTGCAGCCATGTAGCTTATTTGAATTTAAAACTGCTAAATCCAATGACACTGAAATACTGTCTTCAAATGATGGCTTATGTACTTGTGCCACTTATGTTTATGTGCACATCATGTATGTTTGCATCAGATTATTTTTAAGGAGTTGCTGCTTTAATAGATCATTGAGGTCACAATGACCCAGGTCAGTGTGTGTAAGGTAGATTCAAGCCCATGTCATTGTAAGCATAAAGTCTTTACTCTCTCTGTTATGTGCGCAGGGTGAGAGAGGCAGCAATGACTAGTCTGATGGATGTGACTATGCTGGTGGCCAGCAGTGCTCCAGAGATTCTTTCACCAGACCTGTGAGTAACAAACTCTGATTAACACCAACTTTTGGCTCTTTTTTTATCAACCTTGCCATACAGCTAGAGAAACTCCACGCTGTGTCACGTCACCAGCAGGTGACCATAAATGTTGTAATGTCAGTCGGTCTCAGACTTGTTTTTTTATTGGTTTGCGTAATCTTTGGCTGTCACTTCGTTGTCTCTAGGTGTGGCCACTATATACCTCAGCCTAAGTTAATCCAACTTTCGATCATGTAGGTTTTATAATTATAATAGTGGAACAGGACATTTACTTTTACTGTTGATATTTTAAAAAAAGAAAAGAGTCACATCATGGTACAGTTCACACCCAGTGTTGCCTTTGGGCTTATTCGTAGTATAAGATTGAAGAATTTATGTTAAATGTTAATCACATGTTATCCTTGTCACTAGAACCCTAGCTAAAAAGTTTGAAAACTACAACAGATTTGGTTATTGTTGTTGATACCTTAGTGAAGTTTAGTGCACCCTGCATGGATTTTTGTAAATCACACTTATCTTCATTATTTCCTACTATTCTATATGCAGGGTGAAGTGTATGATGTGCTGCCTGGCCCAGCAGTCAGCAGAGAAGATTGACCGCTACAGAGCTCACGCTGGCAAAATCTTCCTGCGCCTCCTCCACAGCACAGAGCCTGCAGTCCCTCACATTCCCCACAGAGAGGAGCTGTTGAGCATTTTTCCTGTGTGAGTCACCCCTGTTCTCAACTTGTAGCTCATCCTGCAACATTACAAGCTGTAACATTTGCAGTGATTTTAACCAGCCTTTTATGCCAGACTCTTTTATCTGTTTTTGCAAATAAACATAAAATATGAACGTCTGATGTGGAACAATTGTATGTGTGACAAGTTGTGATTGACTGCACTTGCTATGTCTTTCAGTGAGACCTCAACCAGTCTGAACTGGAATGCTCCATCCCAGGCTTTCCAGTATATCACCCAGCTGTTGGGACTGCCTCAGTATCAGTGCCACACCCTGCTGGGCCTCACTGTGTCTGTGGGAGGGATCACCGAGTCCACAGTAGGTGAAATGTGATGGGAGAAGTAGAACATTGTCAAATTAGAGCAGTATGATGTACAGACGGGTGATAAAATTTAAAGACACTTCCATAAAGGACACAAGGGTCACTGAATGCTTTGATGAGTATGAATCATATGCTATGGCTTTTGCAGTCACCAGATCTCAACCCAACTGAACACCTATGGGAGATTTTTGGATCTATGTGTTTGACAGCAACCACCATCATCAAAACACCAAATGAGGGAATATGTTTTGAAAGAATGGTTTTCCATCCCCTCAGTAGTGTTCCACAGGCTTGTATAATCTGTGATAAGGATAGTGGGCCCACACCTTATTAATACACTTAATGTTGGGTTTTCCTTTAATTTGTTACCCATCTGTATTTTAAAAAACTTCACTTTCACCTACAATATTGATTTAGTAGAAGTGTCTATAATTATATTGACATTTCAAGGCCATTAACAAGAAGTTCACACAATGATGAAAATTAAAACAAAATTATGCTGGAATGAGAACATAGTGTATGGAGTTTAAAGTTTTTTTTAAATAGAATTGATTTTGGTATTTTATTGCCCTTAAGGATGTTGTTTCAACTCTTTAGTGCTGGTATGAAATATAGAACTACATATAATAGAGACACTTAATCGGGTATCATCGTGCTTTGCTCATTAGAAAGCTGGGATGTTGGTACATACAGCACTGGTCCATTTCATTGTTGAATTTAAATTTTCATCACACAACAAGGGCTGATTATTTGTTGGGGACCAAGTGCTGCTTTTTTTCTCCCTTTTTTTGGATAGTGGTAAATCCTGCTGCCTGTAATGAGTTGGCAAAGTCAGCTCTTGGTTTGTTATTATTAGGAGGAGTTTAGGCCAACAGGGGGAGCCATGTGTCTAATGTAGTCTACTCAATCCTCTGCACTATAATCTCTCACTCTCTCTAGACTTTCAATGAATTCTTAAAATCACAGATATCAGGCTGTGTTACTTTGACTTATCTCCACCCTGTCCCTACTGCTGCCACCACTTGAGCTTGAAGCATTGATCCACATTTATCCAGAACAAATTGATCTGTCGGGTCCCTCGTGGTACTGGCAGGCAAGAATTTCCCATCAGTGCTAAATAACAGCTTAAAAGCATGTACGCTACTTTCCACTCCTAACCCCTTGCTCACCATCACCCAGGAGGCTCAGCTGGGGCCCTAAGCTGGGGTTGATCAAGTTCTCCCTCCTCCTCCATTATGACCTAACCTGTTAAAACGAATCATTCAAAAGTCCTGCCCACAAAGATTTGTGATGGTTAGGTTATTTTTAACTTTTAGTGTTTGTGGATATAATAAAAGAAAAACAAGTTTAAAGCCTGTAATAGCAGCAGCGAGGTCAGTAAAGTTGAGCTCATCTGCCAATGGAGGCTGTAAACAGATTCCCTTAGAGACAATCTGGCTCTCGTCTTGCTTTTACCTCCTGCTCTTCCAGCCTTTCTTTGCCACAGATACATCCCTTAGAGAATGGAAGAACTGATATGTTTGTACAGGGTTGCATGCAGGAAACGGAGCCAATACTGCATCGATACACAGGCCAAGATTACCATTCTCACACCACAGGCACATATTCACACAGACCAGAGAGAGATTTCCAGGAATTGCCTTGAAGGCCAGCCTCAACGTAGAGAGATCATAAGGTCATGCAAAAGTCAAACAGCAGAAATTGTCCAAGTCCCAAGACTGAGAAAAATTATTCTGTACCAACAAGTGTGTTCAGGACACAAGTGTTTCACAGTATTTATGTGTATAATTCTTAGTAATATGAATTCTCAATGGTTGAAATAACCTTTTAACCATCGAAACACACACATGAAAATGCTAGTTATTTAAGTATAGATGAGGAAATCAGACACAAAGTTTCCATGTAACTTTGTTTATCTATATCACCTTGTGTTGCTATGTTGCAAGTGTCGTGGTTTGACAATTTCTTTCCTGCAGTCTGATGATATCAGTTTTACTGTTTTTCTTTCCAAGGCCCCTCAGGGTCACTCTCAGTCTCGAATAAGTACACAGTAATTTTTTTCCAATCAGGATTTTATTAGTTATTTATATTCAAACCGTATACTTTTTGCTTCTGTTTTTTGGTATTGTTTGCTGACAAAGTACAACATTTTACAAAACAGCAGTGTTATTGTACAGGTAATCACAACACGTAAAGCTAATCTCTGTACCTTACTCAACAGCCAATATCCTCACATTTTGTTTCTTATAGACAGTGATAGTGTCAGATAAACAGTTGTAGCTAGCACCCAACCTCAACACAATGAGTCTGTGTGTTTCAGACCACCATTCTAAGCCTCAAGCTGCTGCTGCTCCACAATAACTGCTGCTCTCCGCTGCTTCCATTCAGGTGCATTTTTCTTCTCAGTCGTTGTTTGACTATCTGAGGGGGATCCAGGACAATAGTGCTGCTCTGGCACAGTTTGGAGATACGTTGTTGAGCATCTTCAGAAACAATCTCCGCAATGACAGGTACACACTCACAAACACACTCTTTTTTTTTTTCTTGACCTTGCTAGATGTATTACTTCAGGCCATTTCCATGATGTGTCGTTTTTTATCACTTCTTAAAACTTGTCTTTTAAGGGTTAATCGTCTGTTCTTTACCTTCGGTTTTATGTGTTGCAATGTTTTTGTTTTGCTTGTATGTTGTGCTTTGCTTACCTATGATTAAGTTTTTATTATTGTTGATGGAAAACATTTGTTTTATTAATTTTTCTGTGTTTGAAAAGCGCCATATATATATGCAGAATGCATATATATGCATTTTCATTGTTAGAGCTATTAGTACATTAAATTATTCATTCTTTACAAACACAAGCCACCAGAAAAATAGTTTAATATACTCATAGCATAATATATCCTCTCTGTGACTTAAGTGACAGCGTTTTCTTTTCCTTGTTATAGGGTGTCTATTCCTTTTCTTAAGATGCTCAATCAGATGCTTGCTAACAGCTGCTTTGAAATCTTCACCACCCAAGAGAAGTGAGTGTTGCAACAGCTTTGTTTAAAAAAAAAAAAAAAAAAAAAAAAACTGTGGATGATATCTGTGAGAGCTAAAGTTTTTCTGTTTTTGTTTTCTAAGTCATCAGTTCTGTGTGGACCTTTTGACTCTTTGCAAAGAGTTCAAGAAGGCCAAAGATATTTCCAAGCTGCGCGCGTGTGTAGCTGTGTAAGTCTCCATGTCACTGACAAATGTACACATTATATACTGGACTGAGGCAGAAAACACCATCCATGTTGACTGTGCTGTTTGGTGTTTCCCAGCTTCTGTGGGCTGATCCAATTCCAGGGTGAGGTGAGGAAGAAAGTTTTGTGCCAGCTGCTGATGCTACTCTGCCATTCCTTCCCTGTGGTAAGTTCACAAGACAGGAATACTCACCCATCCTTAATAAATGTATAAAACCACTGACAAGGGGTCGATCAGCTTAAAAAAAAAAATGCAGCCACTCTGGTATATGGTACAAAATTCACACTCTCCAAATGTCAGTGAGATTCGTCTTTAGCCTGCTAAAATGGCCAGTAATATTATTGTATTTCATAGCTGTTTTTAGCCATGATAGCGAGGTGGCTCAAGGAGTGGCAATGTCAGTCGGTTGGTTGGTTGGTCCACCACTTTGGTCCAGTCTGAAATATCTGATATCTATATCTAAATATCAGATGGATTGCCCTGAAATTTTGTACAGACATGCATGTCCCCAGAGGATGAATCCTAATGACTTTGGTGATCCCCTGACTTTTTATCTAGCGCCATCATCAGGTCAAATTTTTAATTTGTCCAATACTTTGGTTTATGACCAAATATCTGCAGAAATAATGACATTCCCATCAGCCTCAGCTGTACTTTGCGTTTGTGCTAATTAGTAAATGTTAGCATGCTAATATGCTTAGCTAAGATGGTAAACATTATAACTGCTTAACATCAGCATGTTAGCATTGTCATTGTGAGCATGTTAGTATGCTGAAGTTAGCATTTTGGTCAGTGTAGCCTCACAAATCTGCTAGCATGGCTGTAAACTCTCTGTCTTGTTTGTTTTTTTTTTTACATTGCTTTGCGTAACAGCAGCTACAACAGAAAAAAACTGTTCCTCTCTTAACAACTGTAGATCAGAAAGACCACAGCCAGCCAGATGTACGAGATGCTGCTGACCTACGATGATGTCATAGATCCAGAAGTGTTGGATGATGTCATGACCCTGCTAAGTGATACTAATTGGTTAGTGGTCTCAATGGATGCAGGTATTAAATATTCTGTTATTGTTAAATGCTTTTAGTATGTATGTGACACGTTGTTGTGCTGGGTGTCCATTCCAGGGAGAGTGACCTTGCCACAGTACGGACACACAGGAATCAGCTTTGTGATTGGTTGGGAGTCCCGAGGCCACAGGTGGTTACCAAGGTAACCATTTAACTGACATGGGGGAGAGTTAAGTGCTTGATAGGATTTCTGTAGTTTTAACCCTAACCACTCTCTTTCATCCTCAGAGCCCCGTCCAGGTTTCCTGATCACCTGTGGCTGTGAAAACCCGCTGCATGTAAGAATTAAAAATGGCCTGTGAGTGCTGCTCTTCTAAAGCTGCCCTGTATCACATGGTCTGTCCATCTATCAGAAAACAACACATCAAATGAATCACAATCTGACAGTTTTACATGACAATAAATGGACAAAAACTGTTATTTCCCCTGTTTTGTTGTTATTATTACAAAGCTCTTGCACACCAGAAAGACAGGTGCATCAGATTCAAAGCTCTGACTGTAATAAACAAAAACAAAAGTCCAGCACACTGTCAATCACTTCTACTCACTTAACAATCAAACAAATCAGTTAACAATGTTTCGTCCCTTCTGTCCTTGCATGATGAAGGTCTGAACATCATTAGTAAAGTGAGTGCAAATAATCAACAGTGTGCTGGATTTTTTGTTTTTGTCACTGTTTTGTTATTGCACTTCCAAACACTAAACAGTGCATACTACTATGCATCTGTATAAAGCTTTCATTGTAGTTTTCTGTGCATAACACCTTTCTTACATGTCCTATTCAGGTCACAGTGTAGTGAGACTTTGGAAATGTTTACTTGTAACCTGTAACTGTAACAACACAAATAGGTGAAACTGAAACTATAGTTTGCATACACTGGAATGTCACTGGGGCCCTGCTTCCCCTTGAGTCCCATGCAGACCTACTTTTTCTGCATCGGTGGAGGTGCCAGGGGCTGGAGGAGTCCCAGGCCTGGTTGCCCGTGGAACAGAGCCTGTTGTGTCACCACTAGTCCAGGCTTTCTCATTAAAGTCTGATAGTGGCCACATTGTCTCAGCTGGCTTCCCTGTCTCACACTGGCAAAGATACAATTGTTGCATTATTTTAGAATTAGGTGGTTTCAGATTGTTTATCATACATTGCAGAAACTCCCTAGGCTAGTAATCACATTGCATTACATTTGTCTGTAACATGATTAATTTAACTAGGTTTATCCTTTCCCGTGGAAACTGAAGTGTATGGCTGTTATTTTTATCCCATGTGCTTGGCTTTCTGTATTTCAGCAGCTCTTTTAATTGTGTGTGTGCTGCCAAATCATTAGTAACATCTGGCCATTATTGCCTAGTTATTCTTTAACAGTCGATAATCATGAAACCATTTACTTTTATTCCAAACTCTGTTAAAATGGATCTTCACTAACTTGTGGTTTTACTTCAAATATCTAATTTCCAGTCTTTAAAATGGATCACTTTGATTTGATTAGTGTCAGTATGGAAACTGCACTATGACACAAAACCACGCCGCTATCAAAAACTGCCAATTTGTTTCTGTGGTAATCAATAAAATGAAACCTTGACATGATGTTGTAATTGTACTAACAGAATCAGGAAATGTGACGCTGACTTTGAGGCCATTTAAATTTAAAGCCATACTTCGTCATGTTTTAGCTGTCACCATTACTACTTATATAAATGAACACTGCCCTGCTTCAGCGAAACATAAATTTGGTAGAAAGAACATAGAGTGCAGTCATTACTAAATAACTACCAGAATCAATTGTGGCCAAGAAAAATGGATGTATCAATGATCACATTGTTATTGTGTTCACATGTCTTATCGCTATCTTGCCTAATAACGGCTGACAGCCTCTTACCATGTTCATTAACAAGGCCACATTCACTCTTACCCTCCATGAGTGTTGTTGAATTTGTCTGGGTAGTCCAATATTGCCGCAGCCCATAATTCGACTTTAATTAATTCCCAGCCAGATGGAAATTCCTGTAGTTTCTAATGAAAGAAATGGTGTGTTTCTCTTAAGGCGGATTGATGGTAAAGCGAGCAGCTTTGCTACAGTGCTCTGGGTAGAGAGGAATGCTAATAATTCTAAAAGGCTTACAGTTCGTCGGCAGTAGCCATGGCAATTCTTCACATACAATGGTGGCCTTTTAAAGGAGTGGAGAGAGGAGGGGGCTGCTCCCTTATTGACTCAGTTTGGTGTGATATTAGGAAAGACCTCTTTGCACTTTCCACTGTTCTGGTTATTATGAGATTAAGTGGTACCCATAGCAGTTTTCCCAAGTTAACGATGGTGGAGGGGGAGGGCATTAGTGTTTTGAGAGTCACATCTGTCCATATAGAACATGGTCAGGTTGTCTACAGCATTGGTAATATTTATACTGCTTTAATAAGGTTTTATGTCTACATATCCAATCTTCTGAAAAAGATGTGTAAATAATACACACATTGACGGCGTTATTACTCATTGTAAACTCAGATCGTTGCAGCATTTCCCTAACATACAACAGATTATAGAACTTTGAGAGCTCATGATTTTGATTATGATTATGGCTCATCCTTGTTTTGTGCAACACGTCACTGGGCCTGCAGGAAGACAATGTGAGCGCTTGTGCAGTTTTACAGTAAATGATGTCAGGCTCTGTTAGAAGACTTGTTAATGTTACTGCTTGGAGAAAACCTTCTAATTTCCCTCTTGATCCTGGGCAAAGGACAGGAAGACAATCTGACCTATTCACTGCTTTTGAAACAAAGATACACTTCTGTGAGGCTGCACTGTTATATTTGGACGATACGGATAAAATCTAATAGCACGGTACATGTATATTTTGATAGCAATAAAATATGTAACAAATCACAGTACTTCAACACATTGGTTCCAAATCCAATAAAGTCATAAAGCACTCCTGCTTCTTGATTCACAACATTGCATGCAATGGCC
This sequence comes from Siniperca chuatsi, assembly GCF_020085105.1. Classification (NCBI taxonomy): domain Eukaryota; kingdom Metazoa; phylum Chordata; class Actinopteri; order Centrarchiformes; family Sinipercidae; genus Siniperca; species Siniperca chuatsi. The sequence goes on from NC_058062.1 coordinate 10,715,983, forward strand.
TAATACAACCACAGTTGAGACAAAACAAAGATTGTACACTTCCTTGAACAAGAGCTGATGAATCTGAGATTTTTCAGAAATTTTGGATTTATGCAGTTGGAAACTGTCTTTGCACAATCATATTTAAGAAACACTCATTATTACAGGCCTGTTGTTCCCAATAACAGTTTAGAGGTACATCTGAATTGCACCTAATTATGGTAAAATTGAACTAGTCATGTTAAACTAAGAGTGCTGTTGTGTTGTACTTCATGTATTTCTGTCTGTCTAACTGGTGTGTGATGCACAGTGCTGTGAAAAAGAATTTCACAATAAAGTCTAACTAACTAACAAATCATTTTCGGTGTGGCCTATCCCTGAGATGGAGCTATTGTCTGCTAAGAGAGTTTATTATTCCCAGGTGTTACTCCTGCTGGGACTTCCTGTTTATGGCCTTAACACCTGGTGTAGGAGCAACAGCCCTCCTCCAGCTTGTTAGTCAGGTTCATTAGTGGAGCTCAGGCCTTAATTGCCCTATATTTATGGAGTGGAGGTACCGTGGAGCAGCTGTTACAACTAGCTTTGAGTTCAGGACTCCTTACAGCCCTCCAAATGAGGTTTAAACATATAACATAGGGTTAACATGTCATAATTTGGAGTGACAGTGTTTTTTTATTTTCTCCTATCAAGTATGTGATTTGAAAAAGGAGCTGTAGATAGAACACTTATCTTCCATGAGGCTGCTTCGGACAGCGCAGACATGTCTTTCTCAACAATCAAAGGACTAGTAGTGACTTAGCCATACAAATATCAAGTCAAGCACTCTGAAAATGAGGTGGAAAAGAAAAGCTTACAGCTTACACTGTACCAAATGTTATGTACGAACTGCAAAGAAAACTTCTGGAAATTACAGAAACAAAGTTTAGGTAGAAATGACTGAATATGATAATTATGACTGATAGAAATAGCAGAGATACGATAATTACATGATTGATAGAAATAGCAGAAATGCTATAATTATGAATATGACAGCTGATGCGGTCTCCCTCCAGGAAACCACAGTCTTTATAAGTTTCCAAAAAGCCATAATCAGCAGCACACCAGGCATGCGCTCTCTGCCTAGGAAATTACCACGTTGTTTGGAATTATAGTCATTTGGAAATGGAGGCAGCTGGATAAGTTTGGGAATGTGGGCTAATTGCTAAGCCTGTGTCCTTTTAAAGACCACAGGTTAATGGGCAGTGCGTTTTTATATCAACAGCAGACACACAGATGCGTATAGATAATTTGGCTAATAGAATGGAAAGGTCATATTCTGCTGTTTACCTCTGTTACTTTGCTATTCCTTTTCATTCCATGTGGGACAGAAGGCCACTTGTCTAATAAAAGTGTACCAACCTGTGGATTGGGGAAGCCTGACAATGTCTCATAGCCTTAAAGTGGACAAGTATATGCTCTGACCACCTTATGGCAGCATTCTTGTAGTTTATGCAAAAGAAAATGTGATTTAGACCTATTAAACAGTTTCCTCGGCTTGTGTTGTCTGAGGACTGACTGGTTGGCCTTGTTGGAGAGCAGGCAGCCCCCAATTAGCCTTCCTTCCTTACTGCTGTTGTCCTGGAGGAGTCTGACAGTCTTTATCAACCCCAGCACCTCCCAGATTCTGTTAGATTGCATAAGGCAGCAGGAGAGGACATTGTCGGCCAGCTGGTCTGTAGGGGTTAAAATGATATCAAGATGCATGCCGAGAGTTCCTTACAGCCTTCTGGGAAATGTCTTCCTTTGTACTGTGTCTGTTTGATGAAAGAAGCTAAGGGCTGCTGACTTAGCATCACTTGGAGTTGTCAAGGTCTTTGTCAGATAGGATTTGTTATATATACAGTAGCGTGGTTATGGGTATGATAAGACTAAATTTAGCCTTGAAGACATGCCGCTTTGCCCTCTTCAGTCCTTTTTTCTGTTGCCAATCCATCCTTCACACCATCACTATCCCTGTGTTTCTTTGGACTTGGAGCAAGCAGTTTCAGTCCAGTTGAAATGTATCTCCTCTTCCTGTCATCACTCTGGCCTCAAAAAGTCTCAAGACTTTGTTTGTGGGACTGTGTGCTGCTGCTGCTGCTGCTGCTCTGTGTTGATCTATGCTCGGAGAGTGACTTCATGGAGACAGCTCAGACGTCAGGGGCCTGGCTCGCCTCTTGTTTGGACGGTGGCCAAAATGAGCTCATCCATGACAGCTAATCCAGCTGCTCAGTCGAAGGAGTGCTGTTCTTTCTCGACCTCTGCACCCCTGAACCCAGGAGCTGGCTGGTGTGAGGATGGGGGGTTATTGTGAGTGTGACACCATTCCCAGAAGCTCCGGCAGGGACTGACCACTGGCAGCCTGCCGCCCCCTCGGCGCCTGCTAAGCAGCACGGCCTCAGGCCTCCACTGTTCCCTACGGAGAGGCCCAGTTTGTTCTGGACACACGCCAGCACTGAGCGGTAGGGGGCATGGCCAGGTCAGCTCTCAGGGGTGGTCCTGTAGTCCGTGCATGTGAATGTATGTGTGATGTGTTTGGAGCCATAATGATTAGCTTGTGTTTTGTTTTTGTGTGATTCTGTTATTTTTGCTTTAGTGTTAAGCCTTCGGGCCGTAAGATCTCGCTGTCTTTGTCGAGCCCCCGCTGTGTCCTGGGAACAGAGAGGAGGATAGCACATAGATGATTCTGGTTCTAACTCATTCAACATTTCTGTGAAGGTAAATGCTGATGGGCTTCTGGTCCTGAGGGGAAAGTTGTATTGGCTTCAGGACAAACAGAGTCGCTAGCTCCAGCTCCATGCTAAATTAACCATTCAGAGTAGAGAGGTGCCGCTCTATCAGTAATATCAGCGTGAGTTAAAGATCTCTGGAGCATATAAGGTATCAACAGCCCAGAAAGATAGCCCCTGGGGGGAAGATAGCTCCACTGGGCTGTGTGTGATTCTTTCACTGAGATTATTTTGTCACTCAGTCATTTTCTGGGATAACACAGTCAATCTGGTCTCAATCTGTGGCAAAGCACACGAGCATGGAGGCAGCCAAAGGTCACAACCTGAGAAGGAGTCATATCTCTTTGCTCTCCCTTCCTCTCATCCTCCTCCTCCCAATCTTGTGCTCTCTCCGTGGCCACCTCCTCCAACCCTGCACCCGTTCCTGCCCAAGCTCACCATTTGGAATCCATTATCCAACCCAGCTCAGAGTTTTCTGATAATTAAAAGTAGACGTTCTCCAAAGTTCTTAGATTAACGGCTGTTCCCTGGGATCAGCCAGTGGGAGGGCAAACACAGAAAGGAGGTGTTCTGCAGACTCCAGGGCTGGGAGAAAAGGGCCTGGGGATGGGGATATGTATAAAGTGGTGAGCCAAGTCCAAGAGTTGGACAAGTTGTCTTAAGATAGCTGTTTGGCACTGGGATTTGAGATTCAGGGAGGGTCTTTTAGAGGATTTTGTGGGAGCAGAAGCTAGAGGAGAAGTGTTCTTAAGGGGTACAACTTGGAGTAGTCCAGGCCTGTAGTTTTTGCAAAAGAAAAAGTTATCAAAAACATCTTTCACATAGTAAGTCCTATTCTGGGCCTGTGGGTCAACTCTGGACCCAGTTGCATCTGCTTGCAGTGTTTGGCAGGAGCTGCTTCACTCAGAGGTCAGAAACACTGTGATTGCAACTCATTGCTACAATATCATCAAACCATCCCATCTGAAGTGCACTTGGCCAGATTGAGTTCATCCCACGTCTCTGAAATTGTGTTTGACAGTGTTGACTTTGTTTTTCTTATGACTTGGCTTTGACAGGTATTTTCGTTCCATTTCTTTTTTCCCAGTTGATGAAAATGTTACCCGTTATTCCAATATCCATGTTATATGAGAAAAAAATCAAAAGTTCTGATGGCAGCCAGAATTAACATGAAACCTCTGTCCAAATACATTAATTCAGTTAAACAAATTCATAAATAATGTTAGATGAAGTTTAAGTCTAAGTAAAATAGTGATGATGGTTTTTTATTAGAAAAACTGATGAATCACATTAGATAGCATCAATTCATCGGAATTGCATCATTTCGGTGACACATTAAGCAATATGAGTTTTTTTCCACTCGTACATCCCCCATATTTGTGTGCATGTCTGCTGGACTCAGCCATGCAGACTCACATTGCTATTTTCGGCAGAGCAACACAGAGTTTGCACTAATTTTTCCTGGCAAATTTAAAGATTACCAATTAGCAGTGTGAACTGGGTCACAGGCTGTCACTAGTTTGCAGTTGGAGCATGTGATAATGCTGCAGTAATGCGTGTATCTGATGAGAGTGCAGCCAGAATTGGTCTCTCCAGGGCAGTTTATCAGCCGTGGCTGGTCTTGAACTTGTGACGTGCAAACAGACAGTCAGACACTTCACAACTGCAGGGCCCAAAGATCATCACAGGACTCTCAAATCAGATGATATGGTAGCTGTTAAAGTCTTTTTGTCTTGTGTTGACAGCTTCTTCACAGTTATGTTCTCTTGTCATGTGATGCAAGAGGCTGCCACCATATTTCTGTGGGGCTTTTTCAGCACGCGCTTTATTTCATTCATAGCTGCATCCCGTGATCTTTATAAGTAAGAATTTAGGGTGTGATGTATTTGTTTTCAGCAGAGGTCAAGTCAAGGATGGTTTCAAGGATTGATGTTACTCATCCTCATGGATCTCAAGGACAGATCCAAGCCACTTCAAAAACAAATTGCTTTTGTGGTTACGTGCATCTGCTGTACCATACTATTTGAGGTAGCATCAAATTTGTCTCAACAGCTGACCTCTAAAAATTCTACATCTGTTGGTCAGATGAGATTTTTGGTATGATTTCAACACCTTCTCTCAGTTCAATAATCCTATTTGTTTGTCTGTGTAACAAGAGTTTTAACATCTGAAATGTGGTTGTGGCCACTGTTTAGTCTTGTCTGGTTAACCTCAGCGGGACAAATCAGTGTCTTGTGTTCAAAAGCTGCCTGTCTCTTTGTTCCCAAGACAGCCTCAGCTTTCAAAAACACCAGAGCGCCAGTTCTTTCCTAATTTTTCAAGACCATTTCTGCTGTTGAAGCAATCGCTTTGTCTTTTTAGTAGCGGTCCAAATTACAGAGCTGGAAGCTGTGACTTTCAGGTGGTTGGAGTGTACATACTCAGCATAACCTCTGCTTCCTTTGAAATCTTTCAGCTGTTCATGCCTCATTTCCTACCAGCCTCCGGTGAACACAGTGACCAGAGCAGTTGCACTGTGCCAGACGTGTGTGGGTTATTAACATGATAAATATCACACTAGTTACAGCGCTGCCATTCACTCACAGTTGTGGACAGGGCACTCAAACACGTGTTTCATATAAACCGACACTATGAAATAGATGTTTAGAGATACTGAACCAACCAAAACATGACTCTCAAAGCCAATACCTCTTCTGTTGTTGGAATCTACTCATGATCTGGGTACACTGTGCAAGCACATATGCATATGTTTGTGTTTACATTCAAATGTAAGGAATGTCTTTGAAATTACTGAAAAAACCACAGGCTGGCAATGCAAGAGTCAAAGTTTTAGCAGGGGAGAGGGGCCTCTGAGTGAGTGATGCCATGCCCCTCTTCCCCACATGGCAGGCCTGCTGGTGTGGTCATCGGTCAACATCAGCCTAATAACAAAATTCTGCTCTGCTCCAATCAGAGGAATTCAAACATCCGCCTGGGCCAGCCGCCCTCCTCTCTATTTCTCTATTTTAAGAGCCAGGCCGAGGGGGGTGGAATTACACTCCAATATACTTAATCATTTCCATCAGTGATGTGGGATATGGAGCAGGAACTGAACTCTTCTGCTGCTTCAGGGCTGTTTCCATGAGGCACGTTCACTATCCACATTAATGTCCTCACACGGTTTAGCGGAGGTCACCGCACAACTACCATTTGTAGAAAAGCCTTTGAAACTGTCAGTGATTTGCGTCACTCATGCTTTGACCAAGCAAGAGTGGTGCAGCGTGTGCAAACTAATTCTAGTGCTGAGGAAAGAGAAAGAGAGAGAGGGGAGATTTGGGATGAGTAGTCAGAGGAAGAAAGGACATTGGATGCGGTTGCAGCGGTCTACCAGCAGCTGTCCTCCTAAATGAGTGACTAAACTCTAGGAAGTGGCTTTTGACTCACAGTCTAGAGTAAAGGAAGTATGCTCGTAGCTCTAGACTGAACTGTTTATCAGTTGTTCCTCTTTTATTCTCTACATGAAACTGAATGTGCCCCAGTGCCAAAGTAGCAGTATTTTTCTTGACCCCTTAAGTAACGTTATCATATTTTTCTGAGGTTCCTCAGACAGACAAGAAGATAAAATTGCAGGATGTGGGATTCCCCCTATGAAATGATCATCCCTCATCTCCTCTCATCTATGTGGTTGGGGGGGCAGAGGAAAGAAAAAAGCGCATGCAGGGGCACAGGCGTGCTTGCACGCTGTTGGGAAGATCACAAAGACTTTGGCGGGAGGGTGGTTGTGATGTGGCTGACACACATGGCCACCATTCTGTCCCTGGGTGGCAACAGAGGAGTGCTGCTCCCTGGAAAGCCCCTGCCTTCTGCTGCATGACACAATAAGTAGTTTAAAGTGGATGTGTCTCCTCTCCAACTCAGAGCTACTGCTGCCCAGCAGGGCCCTGAATGTGGTACGAGACAAGTGGAGGTGACGCAACACAGTCTCAGCCACTCGGGGTGTTAACTTTAAACGAGAGTATATAGATGTTCCCAGGGTCCCAGCTCAATATCCTCTTAATATGATGCATTAAGGAGACCTTTCAAAGGGTTTTATGTTCTCAGAAATGTTTTTTTCCTAGGTCAAATGTTCAATGTATGTTTGATGTTATACTCATTTAAACCTACTCAAATATGTGGGCAAGACAGTTTTCATGACTTTAGACATTTATATCTCAACAGTGGCTGAATGGATTTTTATGTCCATCTCCGTTCATTCCTTTGCAATTTGAACTGAATGAAAGATAGCCCATACCGATCTTTTACAATATTAGTTTATATCAAGAGACACACACATGCTGGGAACATAGAACCCATGGGAACAAGCCCCTTTAAACGATACAATCCAGTTAACACTGATTCGTCTAAATTTTCATGTTATTAGCCCATGCCCATGCTGGGCTTGGCAAGAGCAGAAAATGCATGATGTAAATCACATATATAACAGGTTGTCCCATTACCACAAATTAAACTCCATTGTTACACTGTTCATACAAGTCAATTAAGTCATTGCTGTCATACAGGTGCAGTTGGCCCATCACATGTTGTTGTGGCATTCATCCAAGCGAATCAGTCTTTTATGTGTTGGTTATTACTGGCTGTCAGCTCAACCCCTCCTACTAACGCACACACTGACACACTCTGTGTTAGTTGTGGTGAAAAGGCAAGTCTCTGCATGTGGATGGAACAATAGCAAATGTTTGTCATGATGGGAAGATATCCATGAAGATAAACATAATGCAACAGCCCAACAGCACTATAAACACATCAGTCATTTATGGCTTGCTAAAAAGTCTTTTGTTCTACTGTGTGGTCCTTTCAGATTCTTTCCCTTTTTTTGTGCTCTTTATTATTATTTTCACTTACAGTTTCTTGAAGAAACTCTGACATCCATGTACACCAACCAACATCCTGACAGCAGTTTGAGTTCACCATGAGTTCACTTGGTTCATGAACGTGGGTGTGCCAAATGACATTTAGATCACAAAGTGTGAAGAATTAAATGCTAGTGATTTATCAATAGATGGAAACAACGTCAACTGATTCATAAAGTGAGTAAATGTGGAAAAAAACTGTTACATGAAATAAAGGAGGGGATATTTTTTACTATTCTGGGCTCTAGCTGAGCAATCAAATAACCATAGAGTAGAGTCTCTCTGATACAATATCAACAGCAACTAAACTTCATAAGTAGATTATTTATTTATTGTAGAGCTGTTGGATTGTATTGTGTTAGATTATACAGGTTTACCTAATAAGTTTAGTTGTTTTTTAGCACACAAAATTACTATTGGAAAAAATAGTCACATAAAAATGCTGCAACAGCCTATATTTTAATAATTTTTTAATGGCACATTTTGGAAGAGTAAAAAACATTTTCAATTATATTATAGTTATATAGGTATATATGGTCTAGCTTTTGTGGTCTGAGTTTAAAGAAAATCAAACACAAATGTCAGCTTTTGAGCCACTCCACCAGAATGATTGAACTTCACTGTTTGAACTGCTTACTCTTGAACCTTACAGCTGTAGTGAGTCATTCCAGGAACAATAGTGAGATAGTCAGCGGGATTTCAGTTGAATGTGAGTCATTAACAAGGAGTTATGAGTAGAGTCCGGGTTTTGAATTCCCTGAAGAGCAGTAGCCATATTATGGCTGCTCAACTCTGCTGTTTACAGTCTGTGATGGCCTTTGACTACCCCCCTCCTTTGCTGACTCCCTCCATCAAATCCTGTATTTATTAAACAGCCCCACCACCTGTCAGTGCAAGAGGAATGTGTGTGCTGTCAGGGCCCAAGAACCGCTACTTGCTGCTGCCAGCTTCTGCCTCCATTTTGGAGGAGACAGCAGAGGGAGAGGCTGCGAAAGGGTAACCGCTGGACTGCTGCGGTTTTAGGCCTGTCTTACCGGACCATGCAGCCTGCTGGTTCTCTCATTAGCCTGCCTATTTTTCCTTCCAAAATCTCGCTTTCCCCCTCATTCCGCTGCGATGTGCCAGTGGGTTTTTGCCTGGAATACTGAAATAGCCTGTGTCTTGTTTTATTTGTCAGACATTCAGTGAGAATTCCCCCTCCAACCCACAGCTGGCTCAGGAATGTCCTGCGACTCCCCTCTCAAGTCTCCATTCACTTCATCACCTCCCTATCCCCCACTCGTTCTTTATTTTTCCTCCTCTCCCCCACTTTCTCTGCGTTCTTCTCCTCTCCCCACATTTGATCTCTTCCCCTCATCGTGTCCCTTTCTATCTGTCTGCTCGTCTTTTCAGGGATGGCAGTTAGGAAGGGGCTAGCATGGGGAGAAGAGTCGGGCAGTGCCAAAGCTCACAAACTGCTCGCTGCAAACACAAAGAGTTGCTGTGGAGATAAGATCACATATGGCTAAATTGGATTTGCTCACTTTGTCTCCCCCACTCCTTTTTATTATTTCTCTCTCTGTCCCTGCCTCTTGCTCGTCTCAATGTTGCTTTTTCCACTCTGCCCTACTGTGAATCTCCCCCCCAATTCTACGTGTAAACCTCTCAGGTGTCTACCGTTAAAAATTTTTAAGATGGGTTACAAACACCTGCCATGCGTTACAAATATTTATTACACATATATTTATAGTGTTGTATCTGACAGAAACCAAAGTGACACTTTGCACAAATGTGCATTTGAAGGAAACAAAGATATGTGAAGGTGTAAACCCTGTGAGGAAATCTGCCCCGAGCACTATATCTCATCAACCGCTCATCCACTGGAATGTATCAGGAGAAGTATAGGAACATGGTTTGCTGTGAATCCTCCAAATCTATAAGGTGTGATACTTCCTGAAACAATGGATAAAAAGGATAAATATTTACTCAGAATATTGAGAATATCTTCTTTAAAAGTAATTACAAGATATTGGAGGCAAAAGGCAGGCCTAAGAAAAGTAAAATAAATTAAAATCAGAGGAAATATCGACTGTTGTTCTAAATGGCTGTGATGGGTAGTGAAATGAAGTGAAATCATGGCGGCAATGGATGAAAATGATATGTACAGGTACATCATGTAGATAGGTATGAATGGACACGTTCTATTTATAAGAACACATATCTTTTCTAATGTAAATGTAAATGCTCTCTGGGTGTCACTGCAGTAAAGCTCTTGATAATTAGAGTTTGCACTATTATACCAACAAATGTTAAAACACGAGAAATTGTGAACCCAGTAATAACATAATTAATGTTGTAAATTAATATGCAATATCAACTTTTTAGCTGATATTGAACTTGTTAGCATACAGTTGCCTATTTATTCATCCAGCAGATATGGAGCAACATTAGCATTTATTTGGAGTCCTGTTTCTGTTCACCAGGAGAATTTAAACCCAATATTCAGTCTCCTTTTAGCTCTATTTTGGTCTCCACTAATTCCTGAGGGAAATATCTGGCTTTTTACCTGCTAGATGCTCCACTATTTTTTACCAGGTAGTCCCCAACTTTGTTATTGATGTTTGGTGCTGGGCAGGTAGTGTTAAGTGGATTTTTAGAGCTTTTTCGCTGAAAGAAAGTTGTGGGCAAAAAACACTGAGCTGAAAGATGCTATAAACCTCTGTGAAACTGCAGAGTCGGGTGATGATTCTCTATGGGTTCATCACTACGAGCAAACCCTTTCACAGTCCTGTGATCCATTAGTAATATACACATATTGATTAAAGCTGCTTTAATACAAAGAAACCGTTTATTTTTTAAGATAAACATTCCCCCCCAAAAAAATCTGCCCCAAGCACAATTTGTCATCAACCCCTCATCTACTGGAATTTACCAGCAGACATATGTCAGCACAGTTTGCTGTGAATCCTCCATAGAGAACTATTTTGTGTTCAAATAAATACCTTTGACATGTCACAGGAGTAAACACCTGCTTCCTGCCAAGATACCTGCATTCAGCTCAGCAGAAAGCAGCAGCTGGCCTTGCAGAGATTGCTCATGGGGCTGATACACAGTAAGCATAGCTGTTATAAACAACAACCAAAACCCTGCGACTCCCGTCTGTTTCAAATGATTTACAGCATAGGACCACGGTCTCCTTCTTGTTCCACTCTTCACGCGGTGGGAACAAAGGGAGTGTTGTTCGGGACACGAAGAGTGTAGTAGAAGCAGGTTTATGGATGGGATTAGGTCAACGTTAAGGTGGTTCGGTGAATGTGTTCTTTTCTTCTGAACATGCACAGTGTCAGGATAAAGTTTGTCGGTAGTGAGTTCCAGACCTGTTTTTGATGTTGAAAGATGATTATCCAAGACATCGCAGCCTCTGGAGGAAATCTAATTTTTGTTCCACCTCATGGTATCCCGCCATAAAAAGCTTTATCATGCTGCAGTATCTTCCACAACTACCCCCTCTGTTTCCAGTTGTTTCTCATTCCCACAACATGAGTCATTTTTTATGTAAAGAAATTCTTCAGAATGATTAACAAGAATTCTTCCACAGAAAATCACTTAATACAATTATGAATGGACCCCTCCAGTAAATAAAGAGTGCTTGAGGGCTTTTGTGGACTCTAGGTATTCTAATCCTCCATTGCTATGCCATGAATCTATTGTATATTAACTCTCTGTCTTCCCAAACAAAACAGTGGAGGAGTCCAGCATGAATAATACAGCATATTAATGCCTCATGAAATATACATCGGGTGCTATGCTGTCAGTGTGATCTGCAAAGCTTTGTAGCACATCATCCTCCATGATTCATATGTGCTCTGTGTTTGTGTGTGTCAGAGAGAGAAAACTGTGGAGGTTGAAGCACTTGTTGATGCTGAAGCTAAAGTGAACCAGATGTAGTGGATGGGACATGCTGCATTGCTCTGCGCTGAGGTAATTCTTGGGCCCAGTTTTGACGATGGTATATAATTTGCATGCTCACATTGGTGTAAACTTTGATGACAAACAAAGAAGTGTTTTGAGAAGGTGTGAAAGAAGTTGTCCTTCCTGTCAGTGTGTTGAGTTGAAAGCAGAAAACAAGTAAAGTGAGAGAAGATAGGAAACTGAGCACAGTGAGGTACTGTACACATTTTATATTGGTTCCTCTATATAGTCTTTTGGCAGAGTCACTGGTGCATTTGAGGTGGAGCTATAAAAAGCAGATTTGTGTGCCATATCCTGAGGAATAATTCATGGTAAGAGTGAATACAGTCCTCCCAGCCCAGAGCCTTCACTGGAGCCTGCCAATCATAGGCACCGCAAGTTTCCTAAATGTGAAGTTAATATAAATAGCGTATTTATAAATTACATGTTTGAGATGTCGAAGAATGCAGTGTCACTCATGGGAAAAAAGATGGTTATTGCATAATGACAATAGATTGCAGAGTGATATCCTCTTATGTAAGGGCTTGGTATGGGCTTTGAGAAATTCTTTCTCTCAACTAATGCTTTCATTCTTTCATCTGTTTTTTTCCCATCTTTGCCACTTTGGAACATGGGTTAATATCAAATCTCTAATATTCTAGTCCAAGTGGAGCTTTTACTTGGCAAATTAGTTGTACTAGAGGCTTTGAAGGCCAGATCAGAAGGCAATCTCTGTTTATCCACTTGTTGGATAGACAAAGTCTTGCATGTCCCTGCACCCAAATGGTCCCAGACACAGATAGGACCTGGTGTGGGTAGCAGCCAGGGCTTTATTCCCCCATACTCTCCAGGAGGGAAGAGAGATACACAAGACCTTGAGTCCAGAACAATCCAGCAGGGTTTGAGCTGTTCTAACTTGCCTAATGCATCCACATGTCAGCAAATGTAAACACACAGCACATACACACACAACACAGACTGGAATGTCAAGATAACAAACAGCACGTCTGGCTTGCGACTCAAGGTTCCTTCTTCTCTGTATGCAAATACTGTTTGAGGTGAGCTTTGCATATTTAACGTTTCCAAATGCATGCGCAAAGATTTTGGAATGCAGGTCAGATGTGGGTCGCTGTGGTGGTTACCATACCTGAGTCTCCTAACCAAAACCACATTGTTCTAAAAAAAAAAAAACACTAGGTGAAAATAAAAATGGAAACCGTTGGTAAGCTGCATAGTCGTAGTAGTGAATTTGCTTCCAATACACCTGCCAATGACTTCCATACTGGTTGTAATACATTTTTCTGATCTTGAAGGAGTAAATCCTTTGATTTGTTTTGGACTGTGTAAAGGACTATAAAAAAACGATTGCAATGGGGAGGGGGCTGAATCTTATATTTAACTTTTTTTAAATGCAAGACCCTTTCCAGTATTTTCTTTGGACCCTCCCCTTGACTTAGAAAAACAATTTATACAATTAATGACTAAAAGAGGCAAAGCATAAAGAATTTACTATGGTGAATTCTAATTAAAACCTAATATATAGAGGAATATAAAGGAAATAATTTTCACAATAGCCTAGTGGCTATTCAAGATGATCCACAGATTTGTTGTGAGCAGTTTCATGTAGGAACTATATATAGAAAGAAAATAGTTCCTATATGAAACTGCCCACAACAAGTATGTGGATTATCTTGTGTAACCGGGTCAGGATTTCAGGAAAGAGACATTGCTGTTGAGTTTTTCAAATTTATTTCTTTGGCACTTTGAGCACCACAAGCCAAGTGCCATATAGTCCCATTATATTCCACACATGCAGACATCTCTACGGCTGATATCTCCAAAACTCGGCAACTCACACCAAGACAATCTACATGGATAAATAGCACTACAGGTAAGACCACAATGCACACTAAAGCCATCATTTGCGACTATCTGATCCTTCCCAAAAATAAATTTAAATTTTGGGTGAGAAAAAATTAAAATACCATTCACTGCTTGCCCAAAAAAGTCAGACTACCCTCCCTTCAGCAAAAAGAAAAAATACATAACCTTCCCCTTTTTCTGGCCTTCCCTCCACCCCTAAAACTTTGCACAGTCCCTAATAATTTGGGATTTTTGCTTTGTACTTTTTTACCAAAGCGAGAAGAGGCCTCTCAGCTGGAGTGGCTTCTTGTTGGTGATAGAGAGTCCAGTCCTGCAACTATGAGTGAGTCAGACTGTGAATAGGCTGAAACTCAAGCTATTGGGCAGAAAAACAACCTCTATCAATCTGTAGTCACAAAACAGCACCTTCTCTCATCAGGTCTTTCACATATCCAGTTCCCTATGAACAACATGCAGGTCCATTCCTAGGTACACACAGAAGTTGCAAAGGGGGCCCCTGCTGTCCTAGTCCATTGTCAGGGGGCTGTAGGCATGCTTGGACACATCAGCCGAGGATCAGATTGCTTTTGTTGGGCCAGTCCCAGGTCCACGCTGCTCCCCATGACTTCAAAGGGCCATGTCAGTGTGTGTTAGAGAAGATGAGAAGCGGTACGAGCGCAAGTCAGCAGAGTGTGATCAGCAGGGACCACGGTGCACCCTCAGGATGACACCATGTTGTCTTAGTAGGCGAGGGAGTCACACAGCACTGACAAAATACCCATCAACAGGAGCTGAGATACGTTGGAGAGCCAGCCAACAAAGGTGTATAGCACAAGAGAGCAGTCTGACAGACAGGTGATGATTTGGATGGAGAAAGGGACAGCGTCAAGGTAGAAGAAGTTTATGGGATAGATACTGTACATTGGGGGTCAAATGACTCACAAAACAATTATGAGAACAGAGGGAGGCTGTTCTGATGTGAGACGCAGCCAGTGTTATCTCCTGTACAGTCCAGTGGACTGAATGTATGTACAACATTCAGCTATTTGATAAGAGCTACAATAGGACAGAGGTGAAGCAGGTTGGGAGAGGATGGTGGGGGTCAGGAGTCACCACACAGGAGGCAAAACATCCTCCACAATTCTCCCAAAAATCACATCCCCTGGTATAGTTGCAGCCAGACCTGAACATCCTCTCCCCGGTCCAAACACAGCAACTCTCTTCCCTACACACCTAGTCTGCAACTGATGACATGGCACGTAAAATTCAGCTGTACAAACGTTCAGATTGTGATGTCTGAAAGGGACGTCTGTTATCTTTTAGGGTGTTTACACTGTATACATGAGATTGAGGGGGGAAAGGAGGAAGAGATGTTTGTATGATATTTTTGTATGTTGTGTTTGTGGTGTGAAAGCCACTTAACTCTTTAACTTAACCGTGTGGTGAAAGCCACTTAACTCCAAAAGAAAGATTACATGATCTTGTGTTGTTGCTTTAAAAACCAAATTGAATGGGTTCAAAAATACATGACAGCCAAGCTGAAAATAGGGCTGTTTATCTTTTTTTCTGAGGTTTTCACCACACAGTGACACAGCAAACACTGATTACGTTTTACATTTATTATTCTTTACAGTCTCAACAAAAAAAACTTGATATTTTTGTGTGCAGACTGCAGGTATTGCCTGTCAGGTGGAGGCTGCGACGAGTGCTTGTTTAGTGTTTGAGGTGACGACGCCTCGTGCGCATTGAAAGAGATGTTTTACCGACAGGTGTGACTCCTGACCCTGCCTCTGTCTGCCTCTGTCAACACATCCAAGCCTGATGTCTCAGCTCGGGCATGGAGAGACACGTCGCACCACCACAGGCTTTGTCTTCTCACCTGCTCGCATGGATACAATCCACTGTATCCTGTTGAAGAGCAACGGTACGCACTGGTTTTGACTATTCAGCTCTTGTAAGCATTCTGAAGTCTTTTCTTTGACAAGTTAAAAGCCATAGCCAAAGCGTGTATTCTGTTTTCTTCTCAGTAAAGCAGATATGACACAGTCATGTGGTGGACCGTCTTTCTATGAGTAATTAGGAGGAGACTGATCGTAAACTACTTGTTGATGTTCAGCAGGAATTTGTTCACTGGTGATGATGTCAAAGCCCAAACATCTATTGGCAATTCACCAGTGAGTTTCCTTAATTTATTTTCTGGACAGCGAGGTTAATCTTCACACAATGATAACATTCCTGGCAAACCCTCTGGAAGACACGTACACACACACACACACACACCCACACACACACAGAGCATGTGCATGCTTTCATTCAACCGGCAGATGATTCCAGATGTTTCCTAAACGGATGAAAGGCAGGGAAGCTCCTCACAGACCTGCATTAGACTCAACTAAGAGTTGGAAGCTAACCAGCTGGAACCACCAAGGCCTCCATACTGTTTCCTCCTCACTGGCCCCTCCCAGATGCAGGCCCATAGTTGTGATTTATTTCCCCAGGATGTGTCAGGCGCGTGGGGAGGACGAGGGGGCTGACATCCCGATCGTTAAATACAAAGCCCCGTGATAAGAAACAGTGAAGGGAAGGAATGAAATAAATAAATAAAACCAAAATGGAGAAACCCAATCTCAGAGAATATAGATGAACTCTTTTCAGCACATTTGTTTATGTGTCATTAGACTGGCTGGCTTTTCTGCAATATCATCCAAGTGGAAAAATGATTTCTCATTTGGGGTTTCAGATTGGCAGCAAGGAATTATTAAACTTCTCCAGTGGACCGTTCTTTCGGCACAGATCACTGATCCACCTCGTGGAAATATCAGCATGTTATTAAATCTGTCACTCCAGCTCTACAGAGCTTGTGGTCTGGACCTTGGCTTATACAGACACACATGAAAATACAAACAGGAGCTTTTTTAGGCTGCAGCCACAACCTCAGGTGCACGAGCCACCCACGTTTTACTTCATTATATCTGATTAATTCAACATCGCTGAAAGCCACAAACCTCTCACAATGTCACTGGGAGTCAAAAGTAGGTGTGTTTTTCACCTGAATGGGAAGATTGTAACAATTATGGTGTTACCTCAGCACGTACAATGGGCCCATTGTACGACGTACAACTCCCCAGGCTGCTGGTGGATCTGAGGCTTGGCGAGAAGAGAGTGGGACAGGGTGGAGGTGCAGAGCAAGCCCACCGCTGAATCGCTGGCTTTGTTCACAGACATATCTGAGGATTTTGATCATACGGTTGAAATAGCAGGGGCTCAAAGCTGCTTAGCAGTGCTTGTAGTCTGGCCTGCACACAGTGTCAAACACATGTGAAGGCACGTTTAATCTTGCTACGAATATTGTGGATATCTTCTCAGTTTCCTAAACCATCTGGATTTCGTTTAAGGCCCACAAAATGCATTTAAAATTGTGTTAAAGAGTATAATTAACAATAAATTGTATGCAAGGTTTGATTTCATGTAGCTGTCAATGATGATTGTGTCTGATTTCAGGGGCATATTCAGCAAAGGGATACACATACAGCAAGTTGTGCCTTTAAAAGATCATACTCCTCTGACAGTTTGAGTATCTCTATAGGGTACATGTTAACTTGAATACACAGTATAATTAAGTTATTTTCCCAAATCTATGACTACACATTTGACCATAATATGTGCTGTTGAGGTTGTATCTGACACCACAATATGATTGCCTGTGACGAGCCATTAGTGTAACTTCTATCATACATTTGTTCTCACATTGTGAACTTTCTGTGCTCCACTGTGAACATAATATCTGATATGTTTCCACGTGCGGCTCCACATGACTTTTGACCTGCTGAAGCATGTCTGCGTACTGGGGCATATGACCCTGGGAGTGTGTGTGGAGTGTGTCAGTCTTGAGTATATGGGAGGGAGCGGGATCAGTGTTCTAGATGTGTGTGTGTGTGTGTGTGTGTCATATATGCAAACCGGCCAGACAACTTGCTGATCACCCTGCGGTGCCAAAGGTGTGTGTTTGCGTGTGTCAGACACTGAGCTACTTAGCTGGGCGGGCGAACACAAAGCACAATAATAAGATCACAGAGCACAGCCTCCATGCTCAGCTCCCATGATCCCTCAGCTGATCCCACAGCTGATCTGGCAGCGACGGCATCCATGTTCCACTCACTCAGCACATCGGCCGCTTTCAACTTCATCCAAGTTACTAAATATTAAGACTGTCTCTGCTATCAGTGCCACCTGCTTAAACCTTAAATAATCTCTTGATGTGGACGTGGCCTTTCAGCGTAGTCTCAGACTAATTCAGGGAGAGTGTAATAATGCTGATGCCAAGTTGATTTCATCCAAAGGCTCATTTAAAGGCTTTGCTCACTACCATTCATGCACTACATGTGTCTGTGTAGAGGAGAACATTCAACTAAACAGCGACTAGATGTCTTTCTGCCCACGTCAGAAGTTAGTGATCCCCGGGAGGCCATTTCCATCAGCTCTCTGGATACCTGCTCGACTCAAAATGGCTCTTCATTTCACTTCAGGCTCTTTTGGCAGACTGCCTGGCATGACCTCAGGAAGATACAGACCTAACAGGTTATTTGTGTGTTGCTCTATGCCCTTTATTAATGCCATGCTTCATGTCTTGGCAAGGAGAGATTCTGGTATTTAGTAGTGACTTGGTGCGGAGGATTGCAAAACTCTGCAGTACTTTTTTTTCTTCCATGTTCCTCATCAGAAAGACAATCCCTTTACAGCACACTGAGGAACAACATGATGATGAAATGTAGTCATTTTATAACCTGGGACAACCAGCATGCTCCCTGCTCGAACTGTAGTGAAGTCTCAAAAAAACATTAAAAAAAGCTTGAACAAATGTTCCCCAGTATGTCTACTGAGTGTGTATTCCCTTTTCACTCTGTTTATTTTAGTAAGTGGCATTTCCTTTACAACATGCCTGAGAGTTTCAGCTTTGCAGTTGAGAGTAGTGAGGGAAGAACAAATTAAATAAGATGACAACAGAGAACATAATGGCAGTTTGCGAAGAAGAAACAGTTCTGACATCCTCTTATGGTTCAGGAGTTTGTCTAACTACAATTTTATCTTGCACCTTTGAGATGAAGTAAAGAATCATTATGAAACCATATTATGTGCAACAGCCTTATCTAGGAGACAATATTGCAACACAAATAGTCTACCAATCTATCAAATCTACCAATATTTACACCTATAAATTAAGCCTTGCTTACTTTTCATCATGGCTTTACTGTAAGCTGAATGTATTAAACAGTTGGATCCCCACTTGAAGTGCTTGTGTTCTGCTTGTGTTCATGTTCTGCTACTCTGCAGTGGAGCAGAACATGTTAAAAAAAGAACATCAAGTTCAACATCAAGTTCAACTCCTGATTGAAACATATACCGTGCGGATGCTACAATTGCTGTTAGTATGTATACATCGGAATGTTTGTGTCTGTGACAAACCCCAAACATGAACTCTGTATTTCTCATTGACCCTTATATTGTTTTCCCTGACCCCTACCTTTCCCGTGAACCCGCCACCTCCCGTCACCTGTGACCATGGCTGTCACCAACTTCTGAATCAGCAGATGAGGCGAGGATCTCCTTCAGAGCAGACCACACCACCAACAGAACTCTGGCTTTCCGAAATCCAGCTCTTGTTACAGACAGAATGAGATCCATTCAGAGGGGTGCCAGAGGATCTTAAAGACCCCTCTGTGTCAGCGCTCCAAGAAGCAGACCACTGGGTCAGAATTTCCATAAAGAGCCATCGTGCTTAGTTTATACCAAGATGTGACTGATTGTTATGTTCTAAATAGTTTGTTGGTTGTTTCTCCAGGCAAACCATGTGCTAATATAAAACTTTGCATGTGGATGGACACAATAGGCCAACTGTTCTCCTCTCCTGCATTTCCTTTTCTCGTTCTCTTGCCCTGTGTAAACACATGAGCTTGTTATTGTGAATTGCACTAAAGAGCTGGCTGGCTGTGTCAGCTGTGCAGTGGTGTCAGAAATATTCGGATCCTTTATTTAAGTAAAAGTATCAATATCACAGTGTGAAAATACTCCTTTTCAAGTAAAAGTCCTGCATACAAACTTAGTAAGTAAAAGTACAGAAATATTATAAGCTAAATAAAATCAAAGTATCAAAAGGAAAAGTATTCATTATACACAACAACCCCTTTCAGAGTGTTTTAATATATAACATATTATTGGATTATTATTATTATCTTTACATTAATATGTAAGCAGCATTTTAATGTTAATGCTGGTAAAGGTGGAGCTGATTTAATGATCATGTTATGTTTTGCAATGTAAAAAAATCTCCATCTTACTAAATAATTATTTATTAGTTTTTTTGAAGTAAGTGATAGAAATCAACGTGTTTCAAAAACGTTTTAGAAATAAGTGTAAGACTCCTGAAACAAGACAGAATAAGGGGTCACTGCTCCAGAATCAAGAAAAATGTCACCGTATTCTGGAAAATTCACAAAACTAGTTGACTTCTATTAAAGCAGTTTGAAATCGTCTCACCACACTGGCAGGTTTTTTCACTTGTTATAAGAAAATGAGACTTTTAGAACTCAATAGAAGACATTTTACAGATGGCAGTGTGTGCAGTCTGTAAAATGCTAATCTACAAAGTAACTAAAACATAAATGTTGTGCGGTAAAAAAAAGCTACAGTACTTGAGTAAATGTACTTAGTTACTTTCCACCAGTGCAGCTGTGTGTGTCCAGTGAGAAAGTACCTGTCTTTTGTTAATGCATGGCTTCAAATAGCAGACAGTATGTGTATAGGTAAGTGTTCTTTGTTCACTTTTCAACCCTCAAAACCACACAGGGGAAAGCCAGGAGATATCTCCTCAAAGATCTCCTCCCTGAAGTATAAAACAGCCCAAAACCAAAACATAACCTCAATCATCAATTGAAAATGCCCAGGGAGTGTGACTAAGCCCCATCTGCACTGGCAGATGACTGCATCTCTGAGTGAAGACAGACGACATCTCCTGCAAAGTTAGAACTCCATAAAAATCTGTTTTGCTTTGTTTCCAAGAAACTCAACTTATAAAAAGAAAAACACAGAAACCGGCATGGCCTATATGAAATCAATATGATTTGGATAGTCAAATGTTTAAATGTTACAATGTTCAAGAGAGCTAGAGCCAAAGTATTGCACAGGAATGATGCCAGAGTCTGTGGGTAGATAGAAGCCAGAGAACTTGAGAATTAACAAAAGAAGGCGCTCCTGCTTCTCCCCTCCTGCCCCCACAGTCTCTGAGTCTATATCATGGCTGTCACCCAGCATCAGCGAGCCTAATGGCTGAAGCTTTTTGTGTACCGCATCCTGGACTGATCGAGCGAATCAAAGAATGAGTGTACCCATCAAGGAAACTCTCATGTCGCAGTCCCATGAAGAAAAAGGAGGGACGTGGGCCAGAGCTCTTTCTCCACAGGAAGCCATGAGAATCAGATGAGTGAGGCTAATCTGGAGAGCGGAAGTCGTCCTGGAGAAAGGGTGCTGTAAAGATACAGAACTGCTTTCCTTAGTGAGTCAGATTTTACCTTCAATACCGGTCCCTGTCTTCCACTGCCCTTTCAGTGTCATGTTCTTCATGTTGGGTCGCTGAGTGGCTAATGCTAGAGCCTCAGAACCACCTGGAGCTGCAGGCCTAATCCATATCAGATCTCTGTGAAATCCAAAGGCAGAGCAGAGCTGAGTTCACTTTTATTGTGTTGCTTTCATAAGAGATGCCCACCTGCTAGGGCGAGTGCTGTGTCAAAATGAGCTCTGACTCAAATTCTTCTTATGAGCCCTCAGCGTTGTAGTTCCTCAGGTTTCTGTGTGCTGCTGAGAGAGGGATATGAAGGAGCTGATAGTGTGATGTTGAGAACAGCTCGAAGGGCTAATTCAGCGTGGACTTGAGCATGTCGCTGTGTTGAGGCCTTGGCAACATCTAATCTCCTCTGCCACTCACACGGCTTGCAGTAGATACAACAAATGGAACGCACCATGACATTTTCTGGCTTTCTCCACTTTGGCCTCCCTTTTCTCTTTATTTCAATGTTGTTTTTTTTCTCCCACAAGCACATACACACAAGCTATACATCACCATCAGCGCTGAAACAAAAGACAAGCTTTGTCTTCCCTGGCTTGCAAAAACTTCAGGGAATTTTGAGAGAGATGCGCCAGTTGCTGCATACTTCACTAACCTGATGTATGGGCTTTACTACCAGCAATACAACCACTGACTGCAGGGTTGATGATTGAGACACAGGGGCCTGCAGACCTGGAATGAATTCTATGTTCATTACCATGTTTCTTAAGCAAGGTGTGCAAGAGATACACCAGGTCTGTTTTCAGATATGGCACTTCAAAAAGACAGGGTTCCTTTTTACTAAGAAGAATGCTTATGCAGGTTTTAGCTCAGCTGCATGTCTGACAGTCTGGAAAGCATCCAGAGATGGATGATGACAGGCAGACGGATGCTCTGTGATATCAGCACGGTCCAATCTGCCTTTGCATGCCACAAAATATCGGTCATGCTTGTGTGACTGCAGTTAACAGTTTATCTGCCCGAGATAGTAGGCTTAATGAAACAGGTTGAGACTAGCTCTAAAAAAGAGCAGCAGTTTAGGCATTCATCAAACTGGTTCTCAGAGCAGGAGGTTTAACATTGAGGGGAAGGTTGTTGAAAAATTAACTCCAGACAAGCTTTCACTCACCAGCACTAAAGATCTCAGCTAAAAGGATCAATAAACTGTATCTTTTAAACAATGAGAAGAACAATGGGTTTGTTCACTGTCCGCTGTTTTACAAAAAACAAGTTTTTTTTAATGTTGACAAGCCTGGTATCTTGTTTTACCACAGGGAAACAGTTAAGGAAAAAAACAGAAGAGTTAAAGAAAGAAGGGACAGTGAGGACACACACACACACACACACACACACACGTACATGCAAACACACATAAAATTCACATCCTGTCAGCAGCCCAATCTACTTTATGACTGCTTTTTCACCTGGAGGCTAGCTCCGGGCATAAAAGCAAAAGTTTGGGACAACAGGCCTGACAAAAAAACAATCCCACCCTTCCCCCCAGACTTCAGCAGCCTCCCCCTCCCTGACTCCCTAAACTCCACTTGTATTCTGCCTCACTATCCCAGGCTACATAACCATATATTTACCAAACACACCTAATCCTCTCATTTTAACTGCACCTCACTGCTTCTCTGTTGAATGTTTTCCTTTGCCAAGTTTCTATCTGAAACCAACAACAGGAGCACACTGTACTGTATGATTAACTGTCTGTTTTTCCGTCTCCTGCTATCTGTCATCGATTTGTCCCCCCGTGCTTCACTCTCCGCTCCCAGCACCAGTGAAACTTCTGACAGGTGGAGGGTGAGAGCTAAACCTTCTTCCTTTAAGCTGCAGTGAGAGATAAAATAACAAACACTGGCAGCAAGTGATCAAGCTACTGGAATAACAAGAAGAGGGCAAACGCACCCTTCTTAAGAAAGATTAATTTCTCTGGGAAATAAAATTGTGTGTTTTTTTGTTTTGTTTAGAAAGTAGGTGATTTCACACAATAATTCATTGTTTCTCACTGAGTCCTAGTTATATAATTTTTAGTCATTCTAACCAGGCTTTGAGTACGGCGGCAACTACATATTATTGTCATGATAGATGAATCTGTTGATTCAATTTTGTTGGTTAATTGTTTTGTCTATAAAAAAGTGAAAATGCCCTTCACAATTTAAGGTAGCGTTATTAAATCCTTAAATGTTTTATCTGCCCGAAAGTTTAAAACCCAAAATATTCCTTTCACAATGTTCTGAAAGCAGCAATTGTTTTGCATTTCAACTAATTGTTTGTGCCCTAGTTTTGAGTATGCTGTAAGGTCACTCAAATGAAGCACATCAAAACATGTCAGTATACATACTAAATTCTAAAATACAGTGATTGCCCACACATAAATACTAATACTATGTTAAACACTAAAAGATGGAAAAAAGTGAAATAATGGTTGAGTGATGTTATTGCTCTTGACTGCTCATAAAACCTTTTTGTTTGCATGTTACCTGTGAAATTTTCCCAATTTCATTGGCAGCAGAGTTTCAGACTCACAGTTTGATTGGTGTCCATCAGTGCATGCTTACAATATTTTTTTCTTAGTACAATACAGTAAAGTATAGTCCTTTCTTCTTTAGTGATTGCAAAATGGTGCATTGTCAATATTAATTCAATATTAATATATACTGTACTTCTTAAAATCGCATTCCTATGACATTGACAGATTCAGGATGGACAGTTTTAAAAAAAGATTTAAAAAAATTGATGCAGCAGAATCAGCAATATCTTTTTTATTTCATGCATTCTTCTTCCTTGTCAAAACCTGGCACCTACATTACCCACGATGCAACTCGACCGCTGACAATTTGGTTTGAGATTCGGGTGTGTTATGCTAGTAGCAGCTAATGTAGCCTCCAGCAGAGATGAGGAGCGGGCTACAGAGGTCTAATAAGCTCACTTCTTTCTAACTATTTTATTTTAAAACTTTAGTCGTCTTCAGCCCCAACCGACGCTGTTATCAGATTTCGCACAGCTTCCTGTGGAGCCACAAAAGGCTTTATACAACTTTTTTCACATATGCAGTAGAGACCTGTAAACAGACTTTGATGTGTAAGATCAGTGGAGTTACCCTTTTATTTTAGACTACAACAATGAATTGGGACACAAAGTGTGCAATTCACAGACATCATTTAGAAACTCTTACAGGTGCAGCTCTGGTGTAACAGTGCAGGTGTCATTGTGATGGTTCCTTAGACATCATGTTCAGACACGCCTTGCGGTTCTGTTACCTCATCAGAAGGTGTTACTCCCAGACAGTCTGCAATACAGCAAGGACTATACAGAAACAAGAGCTCACACTCAACAGCCAAACATTTAATCCTCTAACTAGATTACGCAAACGATACTAAAAGGTTGCTCACTGTACAAGTCTGGAAGATGGCTGAGAGTTTGAGCAATTCTATTTGATAGAGAGAATCTAGAGTCAAATAAAAAACCTCTCTGCACATGCATCTGAGGTTTGTGGGGCCCTTTTGTGGCATGCGTTCCAGGCTCGGACATGTACCCTACATGTTGGGTCAGTAATAAAGACATGTCGATCACCAACCAGCACAACCAATTCCAAGTCCAAGGAAACCAGAGAGGAAAAGTAGCAGTTACAAACTGCTCTGGTTTTCCTCGTCGGACGGGTTTCTTTCACATGCCAAACACCATCCACACATAAAACATCTTGTTCCATAAGGAAATGTAGCCTGGGATCCATGACTTGAGTGATGAGTAGTTTGTTTACAGATGCACCCAGTGGTAACGGACCCCGCCACTCTACAAGTCCCTGCAGCTCTTGTTGCACTCGGAAGCAGAGCTGCATTGTAAACTATAAAGCTCAGGGGTGTTATCTTCAAACTTTGGTTGGGACTTGTGTATCATAACTATGGATCAATTGTCAAAGTAACTTAATTATATAAATCAATAATGATTATTATTTGCATTGGCTGTTCTGAATTGACTCTTTGACCTGAGAGCTGTCTGGAATGCATTACGTGGTTTTCTGGCATGTGGTTTTCCAGATTCCCACTCATCTTATAAATGAACTGCAGAATAAATTTAAATCTTGGAGCGAATGTGACATTATTTAAAATTGTAGGCATAGAACCAACATTATTTCACATAAAACTAAATGTGAAGTTGTGTTTACTTGACCAATACTTATGACTTTCATTCATTTATTCCTTTGATGTGGCCAATATTTGTAGATGTTTGCGGGGCTACGACCCGAGTATCAGACCATGATTTTCAATTTCAGCTGGTTCTTCTCTCCAGCCAAGACACTGAACATAAATAACAGTCAATATGCTCCAAGATGGTGAGTACAGCATGCATTGTCTCTGCCCTCCATGTTTCTAACGCATTATTTGAACATTTTTACAAATAATTGAGTCAACTATACAAATCTGTGGTGGTTATTAGAGTAATTGCTGTTTATAACACATATAAACACATAACACAAAACTCACCACTTAAATTTCAACATAATGTTCACTTGCTGAAAACTATTACAGAATGCAGTAACACTGAGCAATAACAGTTGGGTTGCAGTAATACTGCAGTTAAACTTAATATGACTTTATTCTGGTGGCAGTTCATGATGGTTTTAATCAGATCCTCCTTATTTTAACTGGAAGCCTGCTGTGATAATGATAGATAGCTAAATTCAATCCATGCACCGATAATAAACTGGTCTTAGCAAGTAGTATTCATTCACTTTCTTCTGAAGGCATTTGTTAACAGATACTCTCCCTCAGATGGCTTCCTTTTTCTTCCTTTTCATTTTTCCCCATTTGGCCTGACTTCACTAACGTTTGGAAGGACTTGATTGGGTGAAAAGGCTCTTGGAGGCCAGTATTGGTTTAGGAATAATGCTAATTACCTAAAATGTAAAACTGCCATTTCTAGTTTCCCCTAAATATAAAAACGTGAGCATGCATGCAGTTGTTATCCTTTGAAAACAAATTTCTTGACTTTTATGCTCACTTAAAGTGCTGTTGGAACATTGCCAAAGCACGTGTGGAATAAAAACATATACATAAACAGAAGAAATGTGTTATTAAAATATGTAGTTAGAGAAGTAAGATATGATAATAATAATAATAATAATAATAATCATAAAAATTGTAGACTTGCAGTTTAAATAAGTGAAAACTATATAAACACTGCAACATTTTTTAATGAATGTGTGTGTTTATATTTTCCCTCATATTTTGTTTTTTTATATAGTCACAAAATAATTAAACACTCAACATAAAAGAACAACTTTGTTTACCTGTGATGATGTGATCACAAAATAATTATTCTTCTGGAATCACAAGGAGAAAAAATTACTTTTTTGTATCTCAATTAAACAATTAACGCACAGTTGACACAGTTGGTATGTAAATATGTAATGATTACAAACAAAAAACAAGCAAGAACAACAACAAACAACAAATTGTTACTCGTGTACTCTGTTGATAATTGATAATCTGCAGAGTTAATGAAGTATATTTACACAAGTACTGTACTTAAGTATAATTTTGAGGTACTTGTACTTTACTTGAGTATTTCCATTACTCAATTAAGCTCCATTACTTTCTACTTTACAGAAGGAAATATTGTACTTTTTACTCCACTACATGTATTTGATAACTTAAGTTACTTTGCAGATTAATAATACAAAATATTATATTACAGGTTCAGATAAGATAAGTAAAAGATCTGAGTACGTCTTCCACCTCTGATAATTTGTTAGGCAGTCATTGGTGTTTAATCTCGTGCAACTGTAAAGTCAGTCACATATTTATGTTTAGGAATAAATTCATTAAAATAATGCATCTTTTTTCTACCACTTCATAACAGAGTAGCTCAATGGTATTGATTAAAAAAAAGCCAAAAGCACTACAATGCTACGCAAGTATCGTTTTTATACTGTGAAGCTCGGAGATCGGAGCCTCGGCTGAGCACCTGAATGCAGCATATGTGATACACTACTGTGGATGGGGTGTGACGTGGAGAGCAATCAGGCTGCAGAAACAGAGTCTGAGCTGAGCTCAGTCCACACTTTACGGAGGGCTGTCAGCACTGGACGAGTTTGAAGACGCGCCGTTATTCATCTGAACCATCCGGGAATAAAAGAGGAAACCCCGGGGAGCAGCACGGAGCAGACCGGGGGCACATGGAAACGCTATGCAGCTTGAAATACGGCGGCGGACTTTATCATAGTTTCACTCGAGAAGAGGCGAAGTGAGCTGCGAGACAAACATGCTCACCCCGATGCTGACCTCCCTGCTGCCTCTTCTCCTCCTCTGTCGGATTTCTTTCTGCCAATATTCAAGCGACCAGTGCAGCTGGAAGGGCAGGTGAGGTTCACTGTCACTGTTTACTAAATGGCAGGTTGATTTAAAAACGAGTGTAACGAAATGTGAAAGTTACTGAGCTGCTGCGACCTGAAATGACTGTGACAGAAACTCAAGAGAAAGCGCGGTGATGTGAAAGCAAGCAGCGGAGTTAAATGGAAAAAGAGCCACCCATTAGAACCAAAATGCAAATATAGCTATATAATATATAACTAATGCCTGGCCAAAATTCATAAAGTATATTAACTTTTGTGATATGAAAGGGAATGAAAAGTACAATAGTTTCACAGACACATGTGAGTTTTGGTCTGAATTTATGAATGACAATTATCTGATCACAATAAGATGTGATTCATCAGTATATTTTTTATTAAAGTTGTTTACTATTGTTCGGAATAATATGAACTTTGGAGTATAAAAATGGTACAGAATTATACATTGAATTATTACTTATTACATCCAATGATCAAATGTTGCCGGTCATACTTTTGTCTAAGGGTTAATATCCCCCACAACAAAATACTGAAATATTCACAGGATTACATGTGCGGATCTCTCAAGAGCGTTTTAAGTACTTGGGTTTATGTTTTAAAATATTTCTAATTTTAAAACCTCAGGCAGTATACTGGAACGTTTCACCTCCCATCAAACATGTGCTGAAATCAGTTTTGCACTTGAGAGGCTGTGCCTCAAAAAGTGTGGTTTTATTATTCAACCTCAAGTCAGGAGGGGTAGACCATATTCAGTACTTTGAGCTCTCAACCAATAATCTGTTGTTCATTAGCGAGACTCTTGACTAATTATAATTGCATGCAGAAGTGATGAAGTTAGAAAGTACTTAATTAGAGGCGTGCTGAGGAGAGCCTGGTTATGGAGCTTCAGCTGCATATGCTCAGCATGTGCCATGGGTTACTTTAGATCTATGGCAAATTTGAATTTCAGCATCTCATTTTCAGGAAACTGGGCGTTTCTCCCCCAGAATCAAACCACTAGCTTGGCATGCAGATGCTGGTAGACTGCTGATGGCTTCCTGCCTCTGGCTTTGCCACAGAATAACTGACAGCCTGGAGTTTTCAAACCCTGACCAGGCATTATGTTCTGGAGGGAGTCATTTGGTCATGCTGGCGCCAGAGTCCGAAGTGCTGCCCGGACAAGTCTCTTCCAGTCTCTTTGGTGTCTTGAAAGCAAGGGGAGGTTCGGTGCGTGACCTGCATTTGCACTTGCATGCAGCAGGCCCAGCTACTGTTGCTGCCGTTGTCTGCCCAGAAGCCCCTGTGTCCCTCCATTCATCCATTTCTCCTTCTAAACTCTTCCCAAAGGCAGCCTGCCAGTGGTGCATTTTGCCAAAGCTCTGGGAGGAACAATGTGGTATGGGGGGAGTGTGTGTTGGAGCTGAGGTCACTTTGGCTGCTTCGGCTCGTGACTGGTCATGCAGCCAGTCTTGCGCACAGACGGCCCTTAATGCTTCAGGAGGAATGCGGTCTAATGTCCTTACAGCCTGCCAGAGGTCTTCACCTTGGTCAGTTAACATGGGCTATACATGACCAGAAAATAATTTTTAGATTATTGAATAATCCCTTTATGCTGTATTAAAGATAAAAAGGTTCAGCATGAGTTTGAATCACCACAAAAAAAGCTTTCACGTTCTTAGGTGTCTATAAATTCTTGTGTTGAATGGTTGATGTCTGCTGACGTCTTTCCATTTCTTTTCTTCCAGCGGTCTGACTCATGAAGGCCACGCCAGGGACGTGGAGCAGGTGTACTTGCGTTGCTCCCAAGGCTCTCTGGAGTGGCTCTATCCCACGGGGGCCATCATTGTCAACCTCCGACCCAACACGGTCTCCCCCGCCGCAGCCCGCCTCTCTGTCTGCATCAAGCCCTCCGCGGACTCCAGCGGCACCAACGTCTACCTGGACCGTAATGGCAAGTTGCGGTTACTGCTGCGTGAACAGGACCAAGCTCAGGGCAAGGTGCAGTGCTTCGGTATCCGGGAGGGGGCGCTCTTCATCGAGGCCGTCCCACACATGGACATCAGCCGCCGGATCACAGTGTTCCAGTACGAGCTGGTCAGCGACAGGCTGGGAGCAGAGGCACACTCACTGGGTGGTAAGATACATCTCTGTTATGATGCTTTTACAGTACAATATTAGTGGTAAACCTGTAGATAATTGTCTAAGTCACCATTATAAAGCTCTGCCGACTTCCTTTTGATTGATTCCCTCTAGGACTGGGTTCTTTGTGCTTTGTCCCATTTGTTGTGTGCTGTGCTCTAAATGCAGCCATCTGCTGGTGGAAACTTTTATTAAGTTGGACTCTAATAGTAGGAAACTCAACATAAGCTCCAGCACACCGCTAATACTGAAGCCAAAGTCCATTTCTCTGGTAGCATTGTCTGTACATTTTGGTTTTGAGAGAATATATTTCTTGTCAAAATCAAACACTTGCTATGAGTATCAAAACATCATGGTAACGTATTCATGGAACTTGTGTTTTTTAGGCTAAAATGTTCATATTTTACAACTATCCACACTTGATTTGACTTGGCTCTAAGCTATAATTGTTTTTTTTGTGTGTGTAGAGGGGCACAGCCAAACAGAGGGCCTCCATTGGAAAAACAGCCATCTATTTTCACGCTGCGTACCTGCCAAACCTGCAGTTTCAAGCTGCGTAACTGTGCAAGCAACTGTGTTTTTTTTCCACCTAAAGCAAAATATAAGCAGTATCGAGCCCACATCTGTTTTACTGCTCTCTCTGGGTTCACATATCCACATCCTGCGTCATTATCTGGCACAGCGGGGAGAGGGTTAAATGTCGAGGAGTGCAGCATGGAGTTGTTTTGACCACATTAGTGTGCTCTGCTCAGCTCTGCAGTATAATCTGGTTCTGTGATGTGGCCTGAGATAGCACTGGGATGATTCACAAAGACAGTGGTCTCGTGTCATCTGAAGCCCGGACTGGTGGATTGATTGCTCCTTCGCTTCTTCTCATCTTCTTTTTTTTCTGTCTTTTTCCTCTTCTCTCTGACCTGCTGTGCTGGGATTGAGTTCCTCACCGTCAAGCTGGAATGTATCTCCAACCAGATGTTGGGAGGAACTTCTAGCAGCATATAGGCTTATTTCCCCCCCACTCCTTTTCTTGCCGTCACTCCCTCTGCCTGCCTTTCAGCTCACTTAAATTATTCTCCTTTTTCTTCCCCTCTCTCACTGTTTCCTACCTCTTCTTTCTTGTCTATTTATCACTTTAGCATTTTCCTTTTCACTCCTCTCCCCTTCATATATCTTCCCTCTCTTTTTCCTTGGCTGTTTGAAGTGGTTTTCGTCTGTGCAGAGTGGTATTAGCCAGTTGTGCTCCATTACAGTGGAATGCATCAGGGCCCAGATGTTGAAGGGACAATCTATATTGTGCCCCCACCCTCCCTTTACCACTCGTCCCATCCCTCATTCCTCTCTGCTCCTGTGAAGTGGTTCTGATCAGAGTGGCGCTGCATGTGCATGGGCCAGAGAGAGATGCTGATTCGGCTCTCAGCCCATTCCTGTGGTTCTGTTTCATGTCTGACATGTAAGCCCTGCTCGGCTCTGCTGTGGAGGAAAGAAAAAACACCCTGGGCTTAGGCCTCGGCTCGCTGCTCTGTGTGATGCTAAGGCAGCACTCACTCTCACTTCAAAGGGCCTTTGCACTCTGCTCTGGGCGAGGTCGGCCGCTCTGAAGTCTCCCAGCTCTCCAGCTGTTCTTAAGCCTTCCGAGCTTGTGGCTGTTTGACCCCTGATCTCTCTAGTGTTGCGGCAGCGCCTCGTGTTGCTACACAAGATGACCTGAGACATGCTCACCCCTCACCTCGATACCCTCAACGTCAGACAAGCCAGCTAAAAATAAGCTCCAGCTCAGCTCCTAAAGATGACAGGGGGCACACATCTCTGATTTTGGATTTAATTCAGGGTAATGGTCTGCATATTTTCCCTAATGCATCATTTCAAAACTAGATTCATTTTTGTGCTCAGATTTATGACCAGATTATGTAAACTAGGCTGTTTTCCAGTGCACCGAATCCACCTGAGTTAACAGTTTTAATCATTCTTCCTCTAATTTTATGGATGGACACCCACTGCCGTCCCTCCCTCAGCCCACTGCTGACTCGACACCCCTCCCTCTGCCCCCACTCCTCCTCTCCCCACCTGCCCCTGTGTCCCACTCTGCCGCTAATGAAAACCACAGCAGATCTAGGGCTATTAAAGGTGTTCTGGTCAGGCCAGCCGCAGGACCACCTGAGTTAACTAATCATTGACTTGACTGCTCTCATTTAGGGCCCTTTCTCTTGCTATAAAACACTGTGGAGGCAGGCAGGCTGAGTTGCAGCTTGCCACCAGTCAAAGGTGAAATGTAGCCTGGGGTAGGCTTAAAAAAAAAAAAAAAAAAAAAAACTAGGTTGAGGCTATTTCTCACTTTTTTATTTTTAACACCCAATAATTTGCCCTCTAGTTGTGTCCCTTTATTGTTCTAGACATGATATGTTAACGTGGGAGTTTTTTTGGGTAACATGCTTCTTATCTGCCTCCTTTTTTGAAGTGATTTTCACTTTTAAAACTCTACTTGATGTCATAGTTGAGACTCACTGTTTCAGTCCCAGCAGGCCTGCTGGAGTGCTAACAGAGCTCAGGTCAGAGATGTATCCTTTCCTCGTGCCTGTGCTCTCCTTATCCTTTTCATCTGGTACTTGTTTGTCATGGAGCGTCAAGGGGTTCCTCTTGTGGCGGGGAAGCTGACCGAACAGCCCCCACGAGCATTAAACACTCATCAGCATTTTTTTTAATAAGCAGTGATTAACTTTTTTTACCGTCAGCAGCATGCCCTGCTCTGTTTGGGGTTAAAACCCAGAAGTCATGACAGCTGAATCCTGCTCTGCCATCTTTGTAAATAAATAATCTTCTGTGGGGATGGAAAT
Organism: Siniperca chuatsi; assembly: GCF_020085105.1. Lineage (NCBI taxonomy): Eukaryota > Metazoa > Chordata > Actinopteri > Centrarchiformes > Sinipercidae > Siniperca > Siniperca chuatsi. Next base: position 10,748,289 of record NC_058062.1, read on the forward strand.
TACTGTGACCCCAATTGGGGGTGTGTGTATGTGTGTGGAACGCATACTCCTACATGGCTGGCCCAACCACAGTTGTATGTTTGTGTAACTGGCACTTAACTAGAAAGTTGTGGACCCGTCAACAAGATTTTTATCATGCAGCAAGACCGGGAGGACTAAAGAAATTGCGGACTTTTCCTGTTTCTGTTTGTAGTGCTCTTCTAAAATTTTGGCTCCAAACTAATCTGCTCTCTCTCTTTAATTCCACTTAGCACCCTGTCAACCCTGCAGCGACACTGAGATGCTTCTAGCAGTCTGCACCAGCGACTTTGGTAAGTTTAAAAATGCTGTTTGGCTTCCTGCTGCTGTATGGTGTGCAAAAATGTCCAATGAAAACATTCTGTGAAGCATGAATTACAGCCATCACCAGTGTCTAAATCTTGTTTTCCTGCTTGGTGTTTTCAGTGGCACGGGGCAGCATTAAGAAGGTGGAGCAGGAGGAGGAGCACTCGTCTGTCACTGTGGAGATCAGCCGCCTCTACAGACAGAAGACCCAGGTCTTTGTATCTGGGGGTGTGAGGGTACGCCGCTGGACTGGCCACATCAAGATGCCCCCTCAGTGTGGGGTGAGGTCTGGTGAGGGTGAGTTCCTCTTCACGGGGACAGTGAGGTTTGGGGAAGCCTGGATGGGATGCGCCCCACGCTACAAAGACTTCCTGCGGTTGTATCATGAGGCACAGCAGCAGGGGACCAACCCCTGTCACGTGGACACTGCCTGAGCGTGTTACCTGCCCATGCTTGGACGTAGGAAAAGTCCTCACTGGGTGGGGAGAGCTGAACCAAGTGTTCATGCTAGAGAAAGAGACTGACAGACTGGCCCAGTGGCAGAGCCTCTCTCCTTTCCCGCTGTCTCGTGACTCTTTGGAGACAAAGAATGGAGCTCCTGAATGTTGCCAAGCAGCATGCTGGATGGACTCTGTACTCAAAGTTGAGCGTGATGCATCGTGGAATGTGTTCTGACTGCCTTTCTCGCAGACGAGGAACTCCCAGGTTTTAAATGTAGCAAACCCCATTTGGTTTTTTTTATGTGTATAAAATGTGAATGAACATTGTATATTTGGAAGCTCTGCGTGCTTTGTAAAAAGCTTGATGTACAGTTCTGAAGTTATTTCTTATGACAGAAATGTAAAAAGTGAAAGCCTCTTTATTTTTATTTTGTTTAAAAAATTATTTGCAATTTAATGCCTGAAATCATGTTGTGTTTTTTTTTTCAGGCTGTTCAATTGTGTAAAAAAACAAAACAAAAAAAAAACAACCAAAAAAAGCGGAATATGTTTTTTTGCCCTTGAGAATAAAAGCTTTTATTCCCTGGAACATGTCTGTGGTGTTTAGATGTAAAATAAATAATTGACAAAATCTTCAGTGGGCTAATTCTAACTTTAGCAGACGATTGTTTTTGGACAGTGTGTATAATAGACAAGGGATTATATATAGAGCTGAACTGATTAGTCAATCCACAAAACATTTATCAGCAGCTATTTTGTTAATTTATTAATTTAAGCCATTTTTTCAAGCAAAAAAGGCAAACATTTCCTATTTGCAGCCTCTCTAATGAGTATTTGCTACTTTTCTCTGTTTTATTGTGAACTAAATATTTTTGGGTTTTGGACTGTTGATCGGACATAACGACATTTGAAGACATCTCCTTGGGATGTGGGGAACTGTGATGGGCATGACATTTTAGTCCAAACAATCAATGAATTTAAAAAATAATCATTAGTTGCAGCCCTAATTATATTAAAGCTAATTTATTTTGACATGCTAACACTATAAACCCAAACTTAGTATTTTACATCTGGGTGTAAATGGACATTTCAGATCAGATATAATATTTCACAGTGCTGTTAATGGGTTCTTTTTTTCCATGTTCTCTGTTGGAATAAAAACACACTCATATGATGTGCATTAGCCTCCTCTCAAAGGTTCACCTCAGCCTTGAGCTGGGACCGTCTGCCAGGGGTACAGAGAGATTGATATCAGAGAGTTGGGGTGGATTCCTCTGCGTTGGTTCCTGTGGTGATGGGGGTGGCCGTGTGTCAAGGTCAATGTGAAAGGCTTCTTTGTTCCAGCGCAGCAGCCTGGTATGAGAGAGAGGACTGAAGACAGACCTGAATACAGCCCTGTGACTGGGCATGCAGCAGAAAGCAGCACTCTCTAACCACACTCCAAATTTTGATTGGCATGTACAGCTTCTGCTCAGGCTCCCTGTTTAAATGAAGGCTTTTTCATTTTCATCACCTCAAATAAAACACAAGGAACGAATCAGATTATTGGAGCTCTTAGCTGTGCTCTCAGATGATGCAGCCTGCGAGCCAGGCCTGTTAAGATGACATCCAGTTCATGGCCAAGGCTCTTTTTGTCTGCCTTTTCAGTTAAACGGAAATGCACCTAGAATGTCTTTCAGTAAGTTGCCCCACATAGACAATTGCTTTTCCAGACAGCACTGTGTATTGAATTAAATGTCTGAATTCCAGCTGAAAGCCAGCGGTCCCGGAATTGCTCATTGGGAAATGCAAACAGAGTTTCCATGGTAACGATGCCTTACTGTGAACCTTCTCGTTCTGGCTTTAAGACCAGGAGCCGAGGAGGAAGAGGAGGGTCAGCGGGCATTACTTGGCTGTTGGATTCTTCGCTGGTCCAGCTGTCCTGGTTGTCAGACCTCCTTCTCTCCTCCCTCTCAGCGGCTGGTAACAGATGCATAAAGTATTCATGTGATTCCACTGCAACATAATCAATATCTGCATCACAGTCCAAAGTGTTGATGGTCTGCTCTGTCCTCCATCTAATCCAGTGCATCCGAGCTGGACGCACTTTATTTTTTTGTGAGGATTCTTTCAGTAGCACTGATTGTCAATAGAGGCAGCAAGGATTTTCTTTCAGTTGCAATGAGTCAATCAACAGAACATGAATTGTCAACTATTTTGATAATCAATTAATCATATAAGTAATTTTTCAAGCAAAAATGCCAAACATCCAATGGTTCCAGCTTCTCAAATGGGAAAATTTGCTTCTTACAATATAGTCAATTGAAAATCTTTGGGTTTTTAGACTGTTGGTTACACAAAAAAAGACATTTGATGACATCTGCTTGAGCTGTAGAAAACGTTTTTCATAGACCAAACGATAAATCAATTAAAAGAAAATAATTGGCAGAAGAATAGATAATGAAATTAATCGTTAGTCGCAGGCTTAAATCAATCATGTGCACATCATGCCATAGTGCTATAAACCTGTGCTTGTTGATAAGATAAGCCACATGATAAATCTCCATCGGAAAGATAACATTGACTTACTACCTATTAAAAGGTGTCTGTATCCCTGCCACAATTATCTGTAGGTCATTTGTGTACTGGCTATTGTCACTAATACTGCACTTTCTTTCTGGGTTTAACTTGCTTGACAAGCAGGCCATGGGCAAAACATATCCAAAAAAAAAAAAATAAAATAGAATAGAATTTTCTAATTTCATCAGATTTTCTTCCAAAGGATTTGGTTATAGTGTCACTGGGTGTAGCTCATTCAATTAATCTGACAGTTTGCAACTTCATGGGCGAGGTCAGATTTAGCTGCTTTACCAGCTGAGAAGGACTGGTCTAAACCAGACATGAATATGTGGACTCTTTGTGTTGTCAGTGTGATTCAGTCAGAAGTCACTGCATGGTCAGCTTGTGGGTGGAATTAATAAGGAGAAAGAAAAAAACAACACTCCTGTTGAAAATGGCAAAGTGCACAGTCATTTGGTAGAAAGAAAGAGCAGTGGAGTTAGAGAGCAGGAGGACCCCAGCAGAGAGAAGAGGCCTGTGAGCTCAGTGTATTGGCTAATATTTTATGACTCTTTGGGAAGTGCTGGAATGTGGGGAATGTGTTGACTTCACACACACGCGTGCGCAACTTCCCCCAGCGCCGCTGACTTGATTAGCTGGAATCAATAGAGTCTCTGTGGTTTTTTTCTGTGTGTGTTAGTGTGTATGGCCACACTGTGCGCGTGGCCCTAACCCCAGCACACATAAACACACCACCCAGCAGCGAGATAGCCACCACCCACATTGAGCCACAACTCACTCTGCAGCTGCAGTTGTAACACCTCCAATCTGACACAACACTGCTCGATATTTCTGTAATGCAGTCTTCACTTCAGCAGCTTCAGATAGTTTATGAAATATCAGGTTTAAAATCTGACTTTTTCATCCCAAGAATCATGTGGAATATTTTTCCAGTCCAGTTACACACTGGGAGAAAGACATGTACCTTTTCAACCAAAAAACATCAAGACTAAGAGTCTATACTCGCCATGTTAGCAGCTCTGTGAAGGTCTACATCGATGCTTTAAGCTTAATGCAGACATTTGCATGCTAACATGCTGATGATTTGCAGGTAATATTTACCTTAGTTTATCCTGTTAGCATACACACACAGCAACTCAAAGTATAGCTGGGGCTGAGGGGAACTTCAGTTTTTTAGGTAACTGATAATCAACCAAAGTATTGGGCAAATTCAAATGTTGACCTGATGATGGGGTAAGATGAACAGTCAGAAGATCAGAAGTTATTAGCATTCATCCCCATATGGACCTTGAATATTTGTACCAAAGTAAACGGCAATCCTTCCTACAGTTTTTGAGATATTTTAGTTTGGATCAAAGTGGTGGACTGACTGACAGACAACATTGCCATCCTTATAGCCACGTTGCTAGCGTGGCTAAAAATCCATACTGTGCCTAAAATAGGCATTTTTGTATTTGAGTAGTTAAAAACTAATTTAATATGATTTTTAGATTTTGATTGAACATTAAATGCATGTACGTGATTCCCAATTTGAGCCAGATAGAGATGAATGCAATCAGAAAGCGAGGGTCAACAAGCCAGTAAGGCACCTCACAGAATGCTTATTAATCCCCAGTGGGTCATAAGTTTCCCAGTCATGAAATGCCTCGCAGCCGCCTCCCTCACCCTGCCTCTCCCACCGAAGTGGTATGGCAGGATTAAGGACTCGGGTGTTGGGTGTCACTGGCAAAAAAGTGATTGCGGGGTCACAGCATGGGCCTGCATGTCTAAATATCAGATATCAAAGGGGATCTGGGAATTGTGTGTGCCGACTGAGTAAATGGGTAGTGTCCGTAAAATAGACCAGGCACTGTCTTCATCAGATGGCTTGGAGATCAGGATTACTCAGTTTTGGCTGATGGTAGCCTGTCAAGACAACGCTCCACTCTATCTTTCAGTTGGCAGAGACTTTTGGGATCACATCCAGTCAAAAACATACAGTAGCAACAGCCAAAGTCTGTTGATGAAAACTACATATAGAGAGTCCATGCATGTAATAGAAAAACTCCACACTGCCATGCTTTATCATGTAAATTCCTCTTTCTTTGCTGATATCTGTATTATGACTAATTATTTCTGTTTGTGAATGGTGATTTGCTGCTGCAGTCTACTCCTACAAGACTGTCTGCTTCTTCCTTTTGTCCTACATCGTCCTCTTTTCTTAATGAGTGAATGTGTTCGGCTGCTGTCAGCTCACATGGCTCCCAGAGGTCGCTCAGCAAACACGCTAATGTCCTCCAGAGTGGGGGGTCGTGCTGCAAGGAGCTACTGGGAGCCCCCTCCAATGCTCAGCAGGCCAATAATGGAGCAGAATTTGGCTCCAAGGACATCAAGCAAACACACTGCAAATGGCACTTTTATTTACTTGCCTTCATGTCCCCTCCCCCAACATCCTTCATTTACTGGGATCTGCGGTGCCATTTCCAGGAGCCCCATGGCAACAGTAGGCCTTGTCAACGGTGGGACAACTTTCTCATGATGTCACCATGCCATGGGGATTGGCGGTCAGAGATGAAACTCGCTCTTTCGTTCTATTTGGACTTTGGTATTAAAGCTTGACCTTGAACTGTGATAGTAAAGTCATGATTTTTTGAAGGGATCAGGTTTTGTGTGATCTCACAATGTTTGCGAGTTCCCATGTTGTTTCTAGTTTCTCTCCTTATCGCCATAGTAAAGGGCAGCAGCCCTAGACTCCATCAGATTTTTTTCTTTTTTTTTTGGGGCTGTGTCTGACAGTTTCTGTAACCTTCAAAAAACTGACAATCCGTCATTCACACTCACTTCAAGCAGCGACTGGCCAGGTGTGTGGAGGTGAGAAAGTAAGCATGGTTTGAACTTATCTCACAAACTCTCTTTTTTTCACTTTTATGGACCATAACAGAACTTTTCACTGATCACAATAACAAAAGCTTGTTCTGTCACTGTTGCTCTCTTGGATTAATCTTAGCTTTGAATGAGTGTGTTGTTGCCTGCTCTACACATCCTGTCACTCATCAAACCTTGCTCCTTGTTTGATTGTGATAATGCAATCTGCTCGGGCTCCTCTGCTCTCAGGCCTGTCAGACTCAGCAGATCTGCTGTTTGCACAGTTCAATGAGCATCAGTGGCTTTGCCTTGCTGGTGGACTCCTCCTTGGCAACCAGGCCAACCCCCCTCTGACCTCTGACCTGGGTTGTGGTCTTCGAATGAGAAGAAAAAAATGGTTCCTGTCTAAATTTAGCCATTAGAATCTGGAGGAGACAGGGGCGTGCCCTCTAGCCTCCAAAGGAAGCACATCTTTGGGCATTGTGGGGTGACAAAAATCATCAGCCAATGGCGGGACAAGTGCAGAGCAGAGCATGATGGATTGTGTAATTGAACATGTGACGTTTGATGGATGTCTAAATGAGGAGCGTAATAGGTTGCATGATGGATAGGTAGGAAGCAAACACTTAGATTTTCACACAGGACCGGATGTGAGCTGTTTGCTTTTGGGACAGAGAATGATGGATCGATTTTTGAGGGAGGAGGGCTCTGTAAAAATGAGGGAATGGATGCATCATACTGCTGTTTAGTTTTTAGATAACTTCTGTTTTTATTGTCAACTGGATGGTTTCATGCATAAAATTTAAAGCCATGAGCAGAAACTATCATGATCCAAATCAAATATTTACAAATTACAAATGTTATTTTCAACGAGGTAGACACTGGTTAGACACTGTAAGTATACAACACAGGTTATAATCTCCCTTTATGTGAAAAATGGACATAATCACACCAAAGGCACACCTATTCAGACTACAACAGACATCCATGCGTTTGCACCAGTGAAGGAATGTGGCAGATATGTCTTAGATTAAACTGTTTTTTAACCTGTATCAAATAAGACGCATTTAATTAAAGTCATCTCTATTTTAAATTTGCAATTTGAAATAAATTAAAATACATACAGCATATTTAGGGATTGGCGTGAATACCTTTTTCATAATCATCAAATTAACATAATTATGGTTTGTTTTGTGGGTGATCTTTGCTATACAAAATCTGTTAAATCACTTGAGCGTGCCTCTTCAACATTGTGAGCACATGTTAAAATGGAAATCCAACCCAACAACAGCGCTGCCTAATTCAGGATAGCATCAGAGGAATTTAGGGCCTGTCACACACCAACTCACATGTAGCACAGCTCAGCACACATACCCCAATGTCAAACATGGATGAAACAGAATTTTTACTCATTTAATTTCTCTCTGCACAATCCTCACAATAAGATATTCTGCTGAATTCTAGATTCTGGGTTTAGACAGCAGTGCAGGGATTTCATTAAAAATCATTACTGGTTGTAAAACCAGCGTGCTGAGTTCTGAGTTACGGCAACAGTTATCAAGTGGACAAGTGTTGGCAACAGCTGAACGGTCAGCTGGGAAAAGAATGGCTGAGCCCAGGGAAAGTAGAGCTGTATGGGGTCACACACACACACACACACACAGTTTTGTGCGCATGCATGTAGCTGTTTCACATAGTAGCACAGGTGACAGTCAGTGACCCTTGGTCAGAGTTCAGGACCCTGTTATGTTGCTAGGGACCTGCCTGCTCTCCATGGGGTCAAAGGTCAACCAGACTGATTAACATTGAGGATGTAAAGACTGAAGTACAATCTTGCTGTGGAGCTTGTAAGAATGGAGACTTGGCAAAGACAAGACAGAAAGAAAATGAGACCTCAAACATGAGAAATCAATTAAATATAAAGAATTTTTATTTCAGACTCTTAGACTCGCAGCCTGTTTCAATTCTTTGCTCTATTTGTTGCAGTGTTTTTTTTTTTTAAATCTCACTCTCAAGTTGCTTCTTGACAAAGCTGTTGTGGAGCTGTGTGCTCATGTTGCACCACAGTCACGTCAGGTTTACCCAGTTACAGACTGAAGTGCAACTGGGTCTTCGCTGGTATGGCATAATGCGTAGATTGTGGGAGGATTATCACCGCTCTACTGTGGAATGCATAACATGTCTGAAGGGGGAAATCAGAGAGAGAGAGAGTGGCAATGAGGGCACAGGAGCCTCACAGTGTGCTGACGATGACATTTTGTTAAAGAAGTTTTAAATATTTCATGTCTCCACTCCCGCTGCCACGATTCCAGCAAATGTTAAATTACATTATGGTATGTAGATATGTACATAACAAATCTGATCAATGTTATTGAACTATGTAGCTAGTCTTTATGTAGCTGACAAAGTGTGTAGTCATTCAAACTGGAGGCACTTCACCAATGTTACACATCAAAGTCAGTTTACTCATCATGACGACCACTACTCAGCCTGTAGAGACAGTTGTGTCATGTCTCCTGTGGCTCTGGATGACCGTTGCCATGGCTGAAGAAATAACCCTGATGATGTCACCAGAGTTATCTAGGTTTAGGCTTGGAGATTGTACATTTTAAACACAAACTGGGGATGTGAAGACACGGCCATTTAGCATGCAAAGAGGGTGTGATGAAAGATGCTGTCAAGTTGCATTACGGAAACTGTAAGATCCAGTGTTTTTTGGAGCTTGACCTAGCCTGACATCGCCAGACCAATTCACAAATGTGAAATATGCATCTGCCAGAGCAAATAAAACATGAGCTCGCAGATTCATCTGGTTCCCAGGACCCATATTAGAGAGTGAAAGTCAGTATATCTCAACGTCTGCTGTTTTGATTTAACCATTATTTATTTTTTAAAAGCTTTTTCTAGCAAGTTGCCTAAATTTGTGCAATACTAAACCACCATTTTTTTCAAATAGGCCTAATTTAAATTGAATTCAATACACATATGCATCTTAGCCTCAATTGTTGAGTTCCATTAAGCTGTTTTCCTTCAATATTTAGGCAATAGAGGTAAGTAATTTTGGCATTTGTCCTTAAACACCATTAGATTGCATTATAGGAGTTTTGCAAGTATGAAACTTTTAAGGGAAAATATTACTTTACTGCATCCATCTGATAAATAATGTGTCGCTGATAAAAAAAATATGACCTCTTAGGCTATTTTGCCTTAAAAGATAAAAGTGAACACCTACAAATTAACCTTTTAGTTTTTATACTGTCTAGAATCTGAATTTGTTAATTTTTTTCACTTTGAAAAACAGTAAAATGCAAACTCCTCAGAGAAACACAAGGTTCACAGATCTGTCTTAATACGACAGATGCTGCCCCCCACAGGACGAAAGGCTCTTGCAGCAGCTTGATGCATCTTGCCTCTGCTGTTTACGGTGGATCCTGAGACAATGACGTTGGGGCCGGAGTACATTCCTCCACTTATCACCATCACGTCTGCACCGATGGACAGAGTTATGTGCAGTATTAGCCCACAAACCAAAGCCATAATAACAGTGCAGTGAGAGCACAGAAAGTAGGCTTTATGTTTAAGGTCTCTCTCCAATCCCAGAGACCTCTCGTATTTCCAGCCGTGGTGAAATGTAGATTAATGCTGTAGTCATAACAAAGCCTGAACAAGACTGACACTGCACAATAAGAGGGCTGGAGCTATGATCATGTGTACTGCAGACATGCTGTCCACACACTAATGGATGACTTGAATCTGTCTAATGTATCCAATACAATAAGGCATTAATTAAAGTGTGTGAGGCTGTGCGTACCTGCAGACATGAGTATATATACAAAGAGAAGAGCCTTTCTGCCATGCTGATGCAGAAAACTGACAGCTAAAAGTCGCTGTCCCAAAGACAACAGTGCCCCCACAAGGGAAGGAAACCAAACTCTTTCTGCTGAGAGTGATTTGGAGTGTGTACTTAAAAACTCATCAGTGTATCCACAAGAGTTAGATTTTCAGTGAGTGTTGGAAGATATTTCATACCAAATTTAGAAAGAAAACATAGTCCAACAGATCAAGTTCAGTTCATGACGCCTGGGAAGAAATCCAGTAATAAAATAACAGTTGTTTGCCTGTGAGGGGTCTATGAGGGTGTTTATAATGGGCCTGTGAACACTGACGACCTTTAGCACATTTTACTGATCACAGAAAGCAAGAAAGTTGTGCCATATTTTCAGGATTTACTTTCAGGAATCACTTAAGTTTAATTGAGAAGAAATAAAACAAATACGTCATGTTTCATTTCCCCCCTCCATTCATTCAGTTCTTACAGTGGAACAACATTTCAGTCATTTTATAAACCCCTGAATGGATGAAACAAGATTTTTATACACATACTGTACAGGTTTTCCTCAGTGGAAGATACATTATATAGAATATGGTCAGGGTGGTACGTTTACAGTTCAGCAATGGGTTTGTGTGGCCAGTAAGGATGTTTCTCTTTGTCCAGCTTGGTTTCTGGGAAAGTCCCGTTCAGGTCTTCGATGGTCATCTGGTCGAAGGGAATCATGTTCCTGAATTTGTCCAGCTGGGGAAGATAGAGTAGGGGATTTTGATATTTTTAAGTGTTTCCAGTAGAATCAGGGAAATTAAGACAGTGGAGGAAAATAAGGAAGAACCAGATTTTTCTGTGGAACAATTTCAGTCGTAGTACAGTAGTATTTTACTGCAACAAAACAAAAAACCTATCCACAGACACTGGCAGTATAAAAGTACGGTCACATTGCATTTCCGTTTAACAAAATTGCCCCGCACTCATTCAAAAGGATATAATGTTATGGCTCTAGGTAATAGGTAATAAATACTGAACAATATCAAACTGTTAACACTGTATGAGAGCGACTCTGCAGTTTGTAGTTTGGTAGTGTGATGATATACTAAACTGTAGAAAAACACGCAGTATAATAACTTCCATATTTCCAAACATAGTGAATCTGTGTTTCTGTTGGCCGACTGAGCACATGTGACCACAGCTTTAGTCTGCATGTATGTGTGATCCGGATTGGAGATTTGTAAGCAAGACAGCTCCTGTATTAATGATACACACAGAGGTTGATGATATAAGTTTTTACGTTTATAATTCCCACCTGTTTTTCATACTGGGCGATACGAGCATTGGATGCTTCAATGTAGGCAGCAGCTGTCCTGTTCTGGAAGACAAAAGGAGACAAAAAAAGAAGGTGGTTCATTCTCAGTGATTGCTGGTGTTTGTACACAACCACATCTGTGTTTCAGAGTATTATTTTTTTTTTTTAATTGCTCTGACTGCTCAGTGCCACACACACAGTGTTCTATATTTTGAAGGAAATTATCAAGTATCAGAATGAATGCTGCTTTTCAATGGTTTTCATCCATCACATGTTTGGGTTAATAATGGGACATGCAGAAGCGTCTCGGAATGAAATTACCATACACTGTTCAAGTCAAAGCATATGCCATTTAAACACAGTGGCACTCACCGCTTCTGCCTCCTGGGCATTGATAAGAGCTGTCTGAGTGTCTACTGGCTCAGGAACCTTCAGGGCGCTGAACTGAGAGGAAACAGAAAATTATACTCCCATATATATAAAATATAAATATATATATATAAAATACTATATCTGATAGCAATAAATACTCCACATGCTGTTACGGTCTCAAAACCATTACTGTGCCAAAAACTAATGTAAATGTTTAAATCACACTTCTGTTCAAAGGCTTAAAGCAGTTTTCAGTATTTGTATAGTCAGACTTGTTGGTAACGGATTGTTCACTTTATGATCTTCTCTTACCTTCTTTTCAAACTCATCCACCATGCCGGCTTTAGCCACAGCAGACCTGTAGTAGCTCCAGTCAATGGCGGCGGGTTTCTCTGGCAGAGAGGTGAGCCTGTGAACACAGATCATCTGGTTATTATAGTAATTGCTTACCTTAGAGTAATTGGACAATGACAATGGACCAATGTCATTGGACTGTGGTAGGAAGTGTCTGCAGACAAGCCGACAAAGGGAGAACTGAAAACTCCACACCTTAAGGACCCAGCCAGTTGGTGGGTTTAAACCCAGGAGCTTCTTGCATTGAGCCGACAGTGCTACCCACTGCACCTTCATGCTTTAAAAATGTGTAAACTCTTAAAAGGGAAGACTATGATTTTTCATAGTTACAATGATAAGGACATGTCATATGTTGGAAATGGGTAACCGGGAATACAAACTTTGCAGAAATAGCATCACTCCTTGTTTTCAGGTTGTTAAACATGGTCCTCTGGTTGGGTGGCACCCTTTCTGCAAAAGCCAGCCAGTCAATGGCCTTCAGTGCAGGTCGTCTCCCAGCCATGTTAAACGGTGTGTTAACTAGACAGGACAACAAAATAAACAAATAAATATAAAATCAAGATTCATCTTTTACTCAAAGAATGTTAATGGCTTAGCCACTTAAATTAGCTTCTCTTTACTGACATTGCTTTAAACAAGCGTCTCCCCCCATTTGGTTCCATTATAAGTCCTTTTTAACTTTAGATCTATGGCATGAGTCTGAACCTCTTCGGATGGACAACAAACACATTGATGGTTTGCCTCACAGCTAAAGAACTATATTATTTTACTGTGTGTCACACAGACTAACTCTCGTCCCGTAATTAGCTGCATTTGGTTCAGTCTGACCGACGGATTACTTTACTTAAATATAGCTAGTTAGCAAACATAGCTAACATTAGCAATGTCAGAACAACACCGCGTACAGACGGAATATCAAACAGCAGATTTACATTAGTGCCATGTTGTAACATTTTGTAAACGAATCTGTTACATTTCTCTCTGCATGAGATCATGACAATCTGTTCAAAGCATATTTTTGCTAAACTTGGTCGTTATACCGTCGATGAGACACAAACTTCCTCGAACTGTTGACGGCCGTCAGGAACCGGAAATGAGCTGCCGTTCATTTAACGTTAATGTCCTGCTGGTGAGTGTGTTTAACGATTGTGAGCATAATTCGTGATATAATTACACACAAAAACATCGTCCACGTATTTTTAACTGTAAACACCAGTTTTCATCCGCCAATCATGAAAACTGGTAGATGAAAACTTAGGAACGGTCTCTCTTCATAGTTTTATTTTGAAGGTATTTTACGGGAAGTGTTTGCATGGTAATGCGTATTTCTTGACGCTAGGTGGCGCTAACGGTCAACTGAGAGTGAATTTATACTCATGAATGTTCTTAAAACAGACATTGTGTGCATTTGAATGAAGGCTTTAATATTTATTTCAAAACCATACAGGCTTATTAAACATTCAATATTTCAAGTAGAGCAGGTCGAACAATTGAACAAAAAAGAAACGAAGAAAGCCATAATTACAGAGTTACAGGGTTCAAAGAAACAGCATCCAAATTATTACATAGCCAAAGTGCATTCTTAGATTTACAAAAATTCAAAGACTCTTTTAAAAATGACATATCATGAATAAAAACATTAAATAAAGGTTTAGTGTTGCCAAATTTACATTTGTGAATGAAAAAAATTGCCATAACAATCATACTATTAATTGTTAAATCTTTTGACTGATGGTGTACGGTACCTGTATGCATCGACGATAATTTGACTGTTGTAGTTCCTCTTTGTAACCATGAGAGGGCAGTGGAAACTCATGATTCTACCTTTAAAAAAAATCTATCTTTATTAAGTTTCAACAAGTTAAATACAAAGTTTACAAAAACCAAAATACAGCATAAATACATCAATACAATTCATACATGAATATTAAACATGATACAAAGTGGTAAAAGTGTAAGTTGACATGAAGGGCCAAGCCGTGGCACTATGCCCCAAGCCTACAGAAGACGTAATTGTTTAAAAACAGGTCACAGATATATAGTTTAATTTTTAAAAAATGATGTGGTTTCCTAAGATAGGTCGGCACTGCACTTTGAACAACCGTAATTCAAACAGGAGGTTGTTGGAGCCTATGAAATACACTCAAAACGAGCGCCAGTTTGATCCATTAAGAAAGTTCCATCCAAAGTCAAGACACAAACAATAGCGTATCACTTCCGGTGGAAAAATAAAAACAACCAACCAAAGTATGTAAATGAAGGTGGCCAAAACAATCATGCAACATATGGTGCAGGGTCTCATATTGTTTGGCTGTTTTTTTTAAATTGCTAGGCTCATATAAGTGTATAGTATTAATGCAGATACTACGATTAGTAGCCCACTTTACATTTCCTTTTGAATAACTCTAAATAATAGTAATTATCAGCATTAATATCTGTACTAGTCACTGAAGATTGTGAAATTATTGTCTCAATGAACTGCAATAGTTCATTTCTGAGCTTCATGGTTAGGTTTAAAATGTAGACTACTAGGCTATATCAGGCAAAGGGACATTTGCATTGGAAAAGGAAAGAAAATGGAGATGAATCTGTATCCTGTATTAATACGTGCTGGTGTTGTAGAGGGCATCACATTACTGACTGTGTAATTGGTCAATTACGCCTCAGCAACAGGTGCATTATTTGTATTTCAAGTCAATAAACTGATCCTTATTTCCTTACAAAATAAAATTTGTTGTAGTTTTATTTGGAAAATCACATCCGGTATGACTTTTCCTGTCAGTCTCGAGCTTGACACAGCTGACTGCTCAATAAGAGAGCCGCAGGTTGGCACGGCGAGAGGTTCAGGTGCTGTTAGATGTCAAATAAAGCTGTTGACCCCGCGGAGATGCGCTTTAACACAAAACACAAGAGCCAAAAGGTAAGATAACGCCGGAGACAGAGAGATAAAAAACATATTTTATGTACAATTGCAGGATCTAACAGATTATATCGACAGCATATAGGTAGGACGGAAATTATTCGTAAAGTTAATGTCCAAGTATCCGAAGAATAAGAAATTATTTTTAATCTTTGTTCTACTTTGCTGTACTTTTTTGATGCGTGTGAATGACTCTATATATCTAATAATAGTAATAGTAATAGGCTAATAATAAACTTTATTTGTATAGAACTTTTGTGTTTTACAGGGTAAAGAAAAAAGCACACAATAAAAGCAAAAGCAAATGCGAATAATAACAAAGATATCATCAAACACAGGAGATGAAAACTTGAAGTGATTAAAGCTTTCTTATAAAAGAACGTTTTCTGACATGATGTGTTGCATATAGGCTACAGTTCCCAGCTATAATATTTGCTTTGCTTAATTTTCTGAGGATTTTAAAGCCATGAGGAAATTACACAGTTACCATAGAGATAAATGTGCTTGGATGAAATTATCCTCATATAATAGGTTTACAACCAAAGTGTGGGCCAAAATGACATGAAGGTTATCAGTTGTTATTATACTTCAATTAAAACCTGATAGCAGGCTGTTACTCTGAAAACTGAAAATAAGAAATCTGAATGTGTCCCAGTATATCATTCTGTAGAGCAGCTCTTTTGAATTGCATCCCCCATTTGTCCCTCTTTCCAGGGTTGTATACATAACATTAAAGACACTGAGGACATGTCTCTAGTATTGTCTCTGGTATTTGGGGGATTTAACAACCTGACAAACAAGTTAATATGCTATAAGTTATATGCTTTTTTAAAGACTGACTATGACTTTTTTAGACTCAATATATTTAAACTTGACTAGTTTTAAGCACAAACATAAAATGTGAATATAAAATAAATAAATAAAATGTGAAAAACCTTACAGCCCAACATCTGTCTTATCTCCAACAGAGGAAGCAGCACTAACAGCAGCAGTGGGACAGAATGACTCAGGTGGTGGAGGACCAGACACCAGCCACAAGAAACAGGCACAGCCACAGAGATAATGCTTTACTCTGGAGGGAATGCAAAAATGCTGCTCAGTGTGCCAAAGAAGTGGAGAAGTGTTCTCCGGAGTCAGGAGTACAATGCAGTGATTCAGAGGTAGAAAACCAAGAAGAGGAGGAGGAGTCCGCCTCCTGTTCCACTGATGCTGTGCAGGTGGGTGGCCCAGCTGAACGCAACCATCTGGCCGCACCCGACGGAGGCTGGGGCTGGGTGGTGCTGGTAGCCACCATGTTGGTTCTGTCTCTAACGCTGGCCTTCCCCTCATGCGTCGGTATCTTCTACAGAGACCTTCAAACAGAGTTTAACGCCAGCAACACAGAGACCTCCTGGGTGCCAGCCATCATGACCGCCATGCTGCATGCTGGAGGTAGAGACCGCCATACACATCAGTAGATCCCACACTAATTGAACATGTGTGAAATGTGCATGACCTGTGACCTTTATCTTTCCCTCCAGAAATGTAACACTTGCAAACACATAGGCAGAGGGTGATTTTTCTAGTTGGCATCATCATGGTCAGTTATACAAAGTCTGCAGGAATGAGACAAAAGGTTACATTGAATGTGCACCAGTGAAAAGTCTGGCCTTCCTTGGCTCCTGTCTGTAGAACATAGAAGATGTCAGCTGCTAGATGGTATGATTCGTGTATTAATGCTTCCTTTTGGTGAAGCACCAGAGGCTGGGCCCTCAGCATGTAGGTCATATGACTGAATGAAGGGGTAAGTCGAAAGACATATGAGCGTATTGGAACACTTAATCTGTTTGGCACCACCCCAGTCTTCTTGCCCTTTCACCAAATTCATGTACATTTTATTTCCTTTTATGGTTCGGCTATTACTGCATGCTTCATACATTAAATACAAACAGTTAACAGACTGAGATTTGTTTTATGTCTGTGTCATAGTGGAAAAGGAGTCATGAAAGCCTGAAGAATGGAGACGGGACATCAAAGAGCTGAAAAGCCCACTAAGCTGATTTAGATGTCTACTTTATTTGATAAGTCTGTGCTTAAGTAATGCATTTGGCATTAGTCGGTTTTGGTGAGTCAGGAAATGGATTTTTATAATTCATTTTTGCAGCGTGTTTTCACATTTTGGCAAGAGTAGAAAGCAGGTATCACCAGTGTTTTTGTGTTTCTGAGAATACACTGGAGATAAGAGGAAATTAATTTGGCCCTGTTTTCGATCCTTCTTTGTGAAGCCTCATTTCTCTGTTCAAAAATAATAGATGTATGCAAATCAAGTTGATTTGTTGTGCTAATAAGGGCATTGTTTTACTGTGCAGCTTTCTGTGAATGTGAGCCTGTCGATTTGTATTTGAAAAGATTAACGTAAAAATAAATATTACTTTATTAATTATTACTTTACTGCTAATTACATTATAATCTGTTTAGAAAAGTGAACACAGTCTCTTTGTCAGTTTATATTGGAACAGTGTGTTGGTTTGAGTCATTGTTTTTTTTTTTACAGTGTTTTACTAATAGGTGTACTAATCTTTTGTTTAGTCATATAAAGGGTGAGAATGATTGATATATGAATGATTTACAATGACCTACTGGTTGTTTAAAATGAGACTTTTGCATGTATTTGTGGATTTTTAATAGATTTTTATTGAGTTTAGTCTTTTTCTGTAAAAGTAAAATAATGCACTGTAAATATTACTGATCATTTGTAAAGTATTATAAACCCATGTGGTATGGGCTGAAAGACGGCAAACACTTCTGTTCTCTGTATTAAGGAAAATTGTATTTGAAACTTTCCCCATTTCTCCGCAGGTCCTTTATGCAGCATGTTAGTGGAGCGTTTTGGTTGCCGGGTAACAGTGATGGTGGGCGGGCTCTTAAGTGGACTGGGCATGGTGGTCTCTGCTCTGGCCAGGACCATCACTGACATTTACATCACAAGCAGCATCACAGGTGAGGAGCTGCACACACCCACACTTCCACACTTCCACCAACGTGACAGCTCATCAGACTCTCTGTCCTCTCCTCCGCAGGACTGGGATTCTGCCTTTCTTTCCAACCGTCAGTGACTATCATGGGTCACTACTTTGTGCGCCGTCGTGTCTTTGCTAATGCCTTGTCGTCCACCGGCACGGCTGTAGGCCTGACCAGTTTACCCCTGATTTCCAATGTCCTACTCAGTCAGTTTGGCTGGCGTGGCAGCTTCCTGATTCTGGGTGGGGTGCTGCTAAACTGCTGTGCATGTGGGGCAGTGATGAGGCCCATCGCATCAGGACCAAACAAACCCAGATGCTCTCAGGTTTCGGATAAACCAAACAACCCCTCTGTGCAGCAGGAGACAAAAGGGGTAAAAGACAGAGTAAAGACTATGTTTCGTGGCTTTATAGTATTCATACAAAGACATATGGCCTTTGACCTGCTCGTGAGTAACCCTCGCTACCGTGTTTATGCTGTGGGTGTGACCTGGATGACGCTGGGGTGTGTGGTGCCTCTGATCTATCTGGTGCCTTATGCTACTCACCACAACATGGAGATAGACCATGCCGCCTTCCTGATGTCCGTCCTGGGCCTGGTGAACATCGCAGTGCGTCCTATGGCTGCCCTTGTCTTGGGTCTGCCACGCTTCAGAGGCAGTAGCAGTTTTGTTTATGTGTTTGCTGGTGCTGTGCTTGTGAACGGGCTGAGTAACTGCATCTGTGGTGTGTCGGCCTCTTTCGAAGCTCTCCTGGTGTACGTGGTGATCTTCGGCCTGTCCATGAGCGTGGGCGGCTCGCTGCTCTATACTGTGCTGATGGACACGGTGGAGATGAACCGCTTCCCCTCAGCCCTTGGACTTCTCTGCATGTTGGAAAGTGGAACGCTGCTAATTGGCCCACCCCTAGCAGGTTTACACACAAACACAAACACACACACGCACACACACACAACAATCAGATGGGTTGCCATAAAACTTTGTTCAAATATTTATGATCCCCAGAGGATGAATCCTAATGACTTTAGTGAACCCCTGACTTGTCCTCCAGCGCCACCATGAGGTTGACATTTGTGGTTTTTCAGTGAAATGCCTCAACAACTGTTGGGTGGATTGCCATTAAATGTTTTACACACTTTCATGTTCCCCTCAGGATGAATTGTAATGACTTTGGTCATCCCCTGACTTTCAGTACTTCAGTATTAGAAATGAGGTAAAGTGCTAGTCACGACATACTGACAAACTGAAGGTGGAGACAGAACATGGGTGTACTGTGTGTTTGCTGCATGTGTGTGGGTTGGTCTGGTGCTGAGGGGGCGGAGCTCACGGGAGCAGGTGCGAGTGCACGTATGTCTGTAAAAGGCGCACACTTACCTGAGGCCAGGTTGTTGAGAGTCAAGGACGGGTAGCCGTAATTTTTGTTGACCGCCTGATTTTCCTGGTTTTTGTCCATCTACATTACCTGTTTTATGCATCTGGTTTTCATGTCCATCCTCTGTCTGCCGTGCTTTGATAGCTCATGTGCAATAAACCTCCAAAACGCATGTTGGATCTCAGCGTATTTGAAAGGCACATTTTGGCAAAATACAGTGACTGGCAGTATTTTGGCAGTTGAGTCATGGTGTTATTCTGTTGATCAGAAATTATCTGAACACAGTATGTTGCCATATTCCTTAGATCCACTGAAAGTAAATCCACTCATGTGAAGTGAATTTCGGTATGTGTTGAATAGTTTCTGCCTGAATATGCGCACAAATGGTGAGCAAAAAGCAAAGCACATATCATACCATCATCTCTTATAAACTACTCCAATGGAGTAATATTTTGCCACCGCCACATACTCTTAAGTGTCTTACCTCTTGTTCTGGATATGTGTTTCATTGTATTATCTACAGTGACAAAGCCGCCATTCACTGGAGGCAAATGAAGGCAAATGATCATATAACCAACATTAATTATATTTTACTGCAGAGCTTAGAGCGTAACTTGACATTGAACTTTAATATTAAATTATATTGGCAGATGCTTTTGTGCAAAGCGACAAAATGCACTAAAACTTCCCCATGAATACATACCACAGGAGCAATTTGTGGTTTAGTGTAATGCTAAAGGACACTTCTAGAGCTGGTAATCAAACCACCAACTCTATGACTAATAGATACACCGCTCTACTCAAGCCACTCGAATACAGTATATGCACAGACAAAGTATCTTAGAACTTGTGATTGCTCAGCAAAAGACAAGAAATTTATTATTCCATGTACTCATTTTTCTTTTTACAAACCATTCAATTGTGGCAGTGATACATTGTCAGACAAGGTCCAGTGATTGACTTCTGCTCTAATTTGGCAAATGTTACACAGCTCAAACAACAAAGTTTCATCTGACACTCCAGCAGAAATATTGTGTAACAATATTAACAGGAAATATATAACGGTACAGATTATTGTCAAGATGCACCAAGGATAATGGAAATTTTTAACAATTAATTTTCATAAATTACACTGAATTTAAGGCTATAACTTTAGGCATGACTTCATGACATGTTGTGTCATGAAGTCATGCCAAATGTGTACTGTAATTTTTTATACTCTAGTTGTTGACAGTTTTTTCTATTTTGCTGGCTAACTTGAGTTACTCTTCACAAATACTAATTTAGATGCAGATGAATTTTGTCACTCTGGTCAGTTTTACAAGCATCCGTCCCTTGACGCTCCTTTTGCATTTCTCAGGCATGTTGGTGGACCACACAGGCCAGTATTCGTATGTCTTCTACGCGTGCAGTGTGTGTGTATTCTCTGCCAGCCTCTTTCTTGTGGTGTTCTTCTACTTCCTGGACAGCAAGAGAGATGAGGCGAAAAAGAAGAGCATGAAGACGCCATCAGATCTCTATCAGAAGCCTGTTGTAATCCTGGCCCCTGACTGCCAGAACGTCGTCGCCTCAAAAGGAAGAACGTCAGAAAACACAGTGTATGTTACCAGTGTGTGATATAAGAACACACATTTGTATAGTAGAGAAACTGTTTAGGGCATTAAAACAGTGCATTGATAAACCCTTGGGTCTGAAATTTTGAATGTCAATTTTGTTTTCTAAAAAGTCACACTTGTATTTCCTCCTACTGCTCCTACTTTGTCAAACTGCTGCCAGTAACCATTTTCTTTTTCTGTTACTGCAGATACAGTTGAAAAGAACTGTATTACGAGGCCCTTGATTTGCTCATGAAGATATTTAAGAAAATGAATTTTTGATGGAATTTGTATTTACTGTTTTAAATGAATTTATTGCTTGGAATTTTTAGATTATTTTATGATAAAGTTTTTAATGGTAAAAGAGTACAGCTCATTCGTGTAACAACACGTTTACAGTGAGCTTACTTTGATATTGATTGATTTGATACTCTGTAAATATATATTAATTTTGCATACATTTACCTTTTCACTGTGTGGCACTTTACAAACATGAACATGGACAAGTTTGGTGTTTATGTATAAAAGTTGCTTGTTTTGTACAAAGTGTAAGTTATTTCTGGCCCTATTCTCAGTGTTTAGTATTTGGAATATCTGGTTTCTGCAATAATAAAAACGGTCATAAAATTATGTTAATAAAGGCTGTTCTTTTCCCTGTTAATTTACAGGCAAAGTATCCTATGGCCTGTAGGTGGCACTGCAGACTTCATTAGGTGAAGCTGTAATCATTATGTTTTGTTCAATATGTAAATATTTGCAAATCTTCAAACTGTCAGTATTTACCTATCAGTGTCATATCTGTTGACAGATATTGCTACATATGGCCTATAGTACATACTCTTTTTATGCCAAGGAAAGTAAGCAAAAAAAGTTGCCTAGTTAATTTAAAAAAAAATTATCTTGAAATATGCTGAAATGTGTGTAAAATGGCCAAATAGCAAATACACTCTTATCTCTCAGCCAATGAGTGGAGGATGAGTGGAAGTTAAAGATTACACATACAGTGATAAAATCCAATTACAGTAAAGATAGGCAGGTAAGAACCAGCTCACTTGGTGTTAAGACTATCTCAGTATATTCAGACAGTATTTAGATCCAGTTGAAACAGATTGGCTGTGTGATACTTAAGACCAATGTCAGCATTGATTTCTTCCTCACTGCTAAAGTCCTGTGCTCACAGTCTCAGATCTGTGGGTGGACTCAAACACAGCAAGACTTGGAAATTATGCAACACAAGTTTGCTCCAGTGGTGTCAGTAAGTTTATGCTCTTCATATTCATTGGTCTAAGGGCAACATGGTGTCACTCACAAATATATTGAAGATGTTTGTGCTGGGAGGAGTTTGTAACGGTTTACTGCAAACATAGCAAAACATGGCTTTAAAATCAGGTGACAAAGATCTTTGTGAGATATCCATTTGGTTTTCAGTCAAAAAAAAAAAAAAGAAGGCCATCCTGGATCTTACCTGCCTAACCTTTAAATGCAGTGGTCTCAACAAGCATTGTTTAGTGATCACAGGTGATTTTAGAACCATTCTTCGATCCACACAGTATTACAGCTAAACAGTCTCTGTCTCACTGGGTCCCTCACTTTTTGGCTAGAGGGGGTCCACTTAACCTTTTAATCAGCATGCACTTAAATGCCTGCATTTCTCATTTGCTGTTGGTTAGGATGTTAATATTTGCTGCACCTATTGGTAGGTTTTGAAGCATCTATTTGGCATGAATATCTCTCATCAGATGTGTACAAGTTAGCATCTTCCAGAACAAGGCTTTTGTAGTGGTTTTTCATAGAGACCATGCAACAGTTAGTGGTGGAATGTAACTAAGAACATTTACTCAAGTTTACTTTACTTGAGTATTTCCATTTTATGCTACTTTATACTTCTACATTTCAGAGGGAAATATTGTACTATATGCTTAAGCTAGCCATATGAAATGATGCAGTTCTATACTAATCCAGTGGTATACAAAGTATCTGAAACTGATTCCACATTGACAAACATTAAAATGCTCTTACATGTATTCCTTAGTGATAAAAACAGAATAATATAATATTCTATAATAATACAACACTGTGAAAGGAAACATTCTGCATGAGTACTTTTACTTTTGATACTTAAATGACATTTTTCTGATAACCTCTGTACTTTTACTTAAGGAACATGTTGAATACAGGACAGTATTTTTAGACTATGGTATTTGTACTTTTACTTAAGCTACTGAGGCCCGTAAGGTCCCTTCTTTATAACTGCACATCCATGCTCCACACTCCACTGACTCAAGTGACATCACTTGAGGCAATTTTTCAGCTCCCGGCTCCCTGTGGAGCCACAACTTTATCACATACAGCAGTGGTTCCCAACCTTTTTCATCTAAGGTACCCCCACGGCCCTGTCAATTGAACTCATGTACCACACCTATGTACTAAATGTATAACACTATTGATTATATAGAAGTGGATATTGTTACAGTGATGTTTTCATACAATTGAAGTGTCAGTGTTAAGGTTGGTGTGGTCAGCAATCATACTACTACCACTTGGAGTAAAGCTGAGTGAACCATTTATCCATTACTTTTAGCTACCTGTTTAGACTTCCATGTGTTTGCTAACTAGTTTTCACACACTCTTACATAATTGCAGCAGGTACAGTAGTGTTCTATTAATCAAATCATAATTTCTATTTTTTCAAATTAGTTGAGCTACTTCGCAATCTTTCCACGTACCCCCTGGCAACTGCAGAAGTACCCCCTGGGGTACAAGTACCCCTGGTTGGGAATCAGTGATCATACAGTATGCAGCAGTAGCTACTCCCTAACACCTGCAGACTTTGATGTGTAATATACTGTAGGTGGAGTTGCCTAGGAGAACAAAATGTACACTAAATGCTTTTGCTTAAAAAAATGTACTTGGAGCAAGACTTGAATGAACAATGAATAAACTGAACATTTTATGAGTTGTTAATGACCCAACACGCTTGAAAGTTTGGGGAGTAATACCTTTATAATACAAAAAAGAGAAAACAATGAGCTCACATAGTCAACAAAGGAATTCCTGACATTCTACCTGACAAAAACATAAAAACATTTGCCTGGTCAATTTTGGCCCACATGCATTCTATTCTGTCTGTCAATAATATGAGCTCAGTGTTTTTCCACAATTGTTTGATTTAAGGGTCATATCAGTGTCATGAAACAATAGCTCCTCAAAATTGTTTTTGCTTGCATTAGTCAACTCATGCTTTGATTTTCTTGGCCACTAAGACTGGGACTGAGCCTGATTTTCTTGGCACTGTGTATGTTTTTATCTCTTATTCATTAGGCTTTTTCAAGGTTCACTGTTTAAACATGTATTCTGTGATATAGAAGAACAGTGAATAATCAGTGGGCATTCTCCTCAAAATCTGAAGTAATGCTCAAATCATTGTCCATGTATTATAATTGACCCCTGGGCTTTTTCTTGAATCTTGTTCTCTACGCCAGGTCACTCCACGTGGACAGTCCTCCTCATAAACCCTCTCTGACCAGCAGCTATGTCCATGGCACCTCCTCCATCTCTCTGAAAATCTGAAGCTGTGGTCTTCTTGCAGTATGGCATCCGGAAAACCTTTGCACAGTTTCAGCAAGATGTGTGTCTCAGATTTTGAGCTTCTGCTTTCAGGAGCCATCATGCATGTATCACCTCTTAAACACTATTCATGTTATACCAGTGAGTCTCCTATTTCAATTACAAACACTGTGAATTGTGGGAGCTAATTAGTGAGATCAACTGCTAAATCTTGTTTGTACCTTTTCTATCAGTGTTAACTTTTTAAGTTAATAGAATAGTTTGACCTTTTGGTACCTGATGAAATCACATGTGGTAGACACAAAATGTGCCTCTTTAAAACTATTTTTAGTTTAGTCCATGACTCAAATTTAGTTTGACAATATAAATCACCAACCTTCTCTAAATCACAGTGTAAGAAATCTATCAAGCTCTAACGCAGGTATAAAAGCTAGAAAGCTATATTGTAAAATGACAGAATTTATACTACTGGTGGTAAGCATTATCTAATATTTTTGTGACATTTATTGATGCAGTTTGACAAGATGTCTGCAGGTCTGCTTGCTTTGGGCCTGAAGCAAGGCAACCGACTAGGAGTTTGGGGACCCAACAAATATGAGTGGATCCTTTTCCAGTTTGCTTCAGCCAAAGCTGGAATTATACTGGTCAGTTTTGGAACTGTTTATACATTTAAAATGACATTTACAGTGTAGCCTTGTGGTTAGACATACAGTCTAACTTCAGCTGGATGAATGGATGAATTAAAGCCCCTGTCCTGTGTTACCAAACACCCTGCTATCAGGTGTCAGTGAGCAGGGCGTTGAACCCTTTCAGGGGCCCTGGGGAGCTAATATTTAGTTATACTGTATGTTTGCCAGGTCATTATGATCTGTTAACTGATATTATGTTCCATGTACAGCATGATGTAATATGGTATACAGCCATGTAGCACAGAATATAACATGTACGATATGGTATGTACTGTAAAGCCCTTTGAAAAAAATGTGTGGTGAGGTGCTGTATAAATACACTTGACTTTAAACTGTTGTTATCATTGCATGTGTCATTGAACCCGGCCTATCAGGTGAAGGAAGTGGAGTTTACTCTAAAAAAGGTATGGCGAGTTGTGCAAATGGGCATTAGCCTACTTACATAACCACGTACTTACCATACTACTGAACTAAAGTGTGATACAAAAGCATGACAACTGACAGCTGACAACATACTATTTTCATAGTAAAAATAATCCTTACACACAGCTATGTAAGAATATAAATTCAACAGAACTGATTTGTCATATGCAGGTCCAGTGTAAAGCTGTGGTCTGCCCTACCTGCTTTAAAACCCAAAATTTCTGTGAGATGCTCAGGGAGATCTGCCCAGAGATCGACACAACGCCAGTAGGCATGATCAAAAGCTCCGGGTTTGACAGAGCCAATGTCAAAAGTCAGATTTAATACATGTTCTTCCTCTGTTGTCATTATGGGAGTAAGAGACCGTAAATACTTCACAAAGGACACAATCTATAATTAATGGCTTTATGGATGTAATATAAAGATCCTGTCTTGGGTCTGTCAGGGTGCCAGATTTGCGGATGGTGATTGTGACAGATAGCAGACAGTCGGGGATGCTCCAAGTAGAGGATGCGATACAAGCAGCGGAGAGTCAGCACCACGAAGAGCTGATGGAACTGCAGAGCAAGCTGTCCTTTGATGAACCCATCAACATTAAGTTCACATCAGTAACCTTCAGTATTGCACCTTTCACACTGGCACACGTGTTGTCTCACTTGGACTGACATTATGGTGTAGCATAGATCTAACAATGATTCAGATCAAGTCATGCTGCTTGTTGATTTGTTTCCGGGGACTACAGGGAGTCCAAAGGGAGCCACTCTCTCCCACCACAATATTGTAAATAATGCCTACTTCATGGGTCTCCGAATTGGTTATGGATGGAGAGTAAGTCCATATTTGTCTGTTGATTTGAAGAAAATACAAACAGTTTAAAGTAATCTTACATATTCCCATCAGCCTCAGGTGCGAGTGTGTGTGCCTGTACCCATGTACCACTGCTTTGGCTCTGTGCTGGGAGGGATGAGTATGGCGGTGCACGGTATCACACTGGTCTTCCTGTCCTCTGGCTACAAAATCTGAGCCAACCTAGAGGCTATTCAGAGTGAAAAGTATGGCACGCTGCTCATCACCCAAATGACTTTTGGTATGTAATATGAATGCATTGCCAATATCCTGCTAAAAATCTATGAGTCAAGTCAAATTAACATTAAGTTCACACAATAACAGATAATTGGCAAATATGCTGCATGACACAAATGCCACAATGGACCATGATTTCACGTACAGCAACCAAATTTAACCAAATTCACTGTGGATATTTTCCATTACATCAGAATGAGGTAAATGAGCCTGTCACAAGAACAAAAAAATTCTATACATTAAACATAAAAAAAACTGTCTGTGTGCTGCTGTGTTTTAGGTATCATGGGAGGTTCTCCATGCCCTCCTGAGATTATGAGAAAATTGAAAACAGACATGAACATGAAAGAGATAACGGTGAGCAGTTACATATCCTATACCATTTTAAATAATGCTGTGCTATGCTAAAACATAGCATAGCTTCTTCAGTATATAAGAAAATGTGTACATCATGTTTTAATAGATTTGTTATGGAAC
This sequence comes from Siniperca chuatsi, assembly GCF_020085105.1. Lineage (NCBI taxonomy): Eukaryota > Metazoa > Chordata > Actinopteri > Centrarchiformes > Sinipercidae > Siniperca > Siniperca chuatsi. The sequence continues at coordinate 10,775,438 of NC_058062.1, forward strand.
CACTGAGAATAGCCCTGTTACATTTATGGGATTCCCACAAGACAACGAGGAGCTAAAGTTAAAAACTGTTGGATGCATCATGAGCCACACTGAGGTATGCCTTATTTTTTGCACAAACCTTAATCTACATATCACTGTAACAACACTGCGACTTATGCCTGTGGGTCTTTACAATAGGCTAAAGTGGTGGACCCTACTACTGGGGAGATTGTCCCTCTTGGGGCCTCAGGAGAGCTGATGATCCGAGGCAGCTGTGTGATGCATGGGTACTGGGACGATCCTGAGAAAACCAGACAGGCTATCTGCCAAGCCCACTGGTACAGGACTGGGTAAGATACTGTATGTAGAATGTATACTGGATGCTTATCTAAAAGAGAAAATACAGATGCATGTTACAGGGATTGATGCTCACATGGGGAAATATTGTGTACATGTTACATGTTGTTTGATTGTCTTCTACACAGTGACACGGCCAGTCTTAACAGTCTGGGATACTGCCGCATCGAAGGACGCATAAAGGACATGATCATCCGAGGAGGGGTGAACATCTACCCCACTGAGATAGAGCACTTTCTCTATACACATCCCAAGGTACAGGAGGTGCAGGTGAGACTCAGAACCACTGGAGGGCAGCAGAAATGAGACTGTCTCTCTAAATGTGGGGACAAATATAGAAGTTCTTTTTATTGTAAAAAAAAAAAGAACAACAAAAAAAACATTTCATGAGAATATATTTCATGTTATAATAATGAGGTACTACTTGTTCTATTTCTCTGTCTGTTTCCCAGGTGGTTGGAGTGAAAGATGAGAGGCTGGGCGAGCAGGTGTGTGCCTGCATCAGGCTGAGGGAGGGCCAGACCTCCAGTGCAGAGGAGATAAGAGCATTCTGCCAAGGCCAGGTGAGAGAACATGATTAATATAATTGCCAAAAGCTCAACTTACTCCAAATCAGAGCACAGCTGTACAGTTTGAGGACATTTTTTGGACCTTGGAAATAGTAGTTTAACAAAAATTTTAGCTTGAGGTCCATTTACTGGAAATTTTAGTTTAAACATTGTACAATCGTAATAACATGGAATGACATCTGAGCAAACTCCATCCACCGATGAAGGCCACAAGATGTCACTGAAAGCTTTTAAGTGGACCTTGTGCTGTATCATCTTTAATTACAGCATATGACCCAAACTAAACAACATGTCATCTCAATCTTTATTTACTTAAACAGTTTTGACAAACAATTTTATATCATAATACAATGGCTTTAACCATTAATTATCTGAACATGCCATACAGAATCTGAAATAAATAGGACCTTAAAGTCAGTATGTACAAATGTGGTAGGCAAAATTACCATCCTTACAAGCTATATACACTGACTGTAGAACACATTTTAGTAACAGGCTCACAGAGTGCCCATAATGACATCTTATATTATCAAATAAAAACGAATACTAAAGGCTTCAAATTATGCTTCAACATGTCAAGATGGTGACACAAAGGTCTATGAGAGGGCGATATATGTGGGCAAAATGGATTTAGACATAATTTTGGTATGTAATATGAATGCATTGCCAATATCCAACCTGCTAAAAATCTATGAGTCAAGTCAAATTAACATTAAGTTCACACAATAACAGATAATTGGCAAATATGCTGCATGACACAAATGCCACAATGGACCATGAATTCACATACGGCAGCCAAATTTAACAAACAGTCTCAAAAGGGATCCTTGAGTCAGTTTTGTTTTGCTTTGTGTATCTTTATGTGTGAGTTATATAAAGCCAAATCCACCTACTCATATTACGAATTCACCGTGGATATTTTCCATTACATCAGAATGAGGTAAATGAGCCTGTCACAAGAACAAAAAAAATCTATACATTAAACATAAAAAAAAAGGCAAAACTGTTCCCTCGAAATGTCAATGGATGTCCACAGAGGAAAACAGCGAAACCTGCGAGGAGCAGTTTGTTTAAGTGCAGGTTTAACCCAGAGGACAGAACCAGCTGATATTCCCAAACTTTAACATGGAGACTACTTCAAAATGAATTACAGCAAGTAGCCAGTAACAAGAGGAACGACTGTACTAAGGCTACATGGCTTTGAACGATCAACATTCACTTCAGTCATGAATATGGGGTCCAACTTTACCTCTCCCAGCCCCACATTACATATGCACACATGCAAGAAAATAGCAAATAAGAAACATTGCATTTTAAAGCATACTGTGAATAAATTAGTTAATATGAACATATCCCTTTTTAAATATAATACATTCTAAATTGAAATTAGTTTAACTGTGTACTTTAAGTGAAAAAACAGGAGGAAAAGAAAGTTGTGAGGAAGCTGTGGTCTGTTAAGGACCTTTTGTCAGGGATAGTAGTTTTCAGATGAACAGTGGAACTAAGAGTATAACGGTGCCACTTCAGAGTTGACATCTACAGAGCAATGCATTTGCAGTGACATTCATATGAGTACAGTACAGTACAGCTTTAGGCACATGCAAGTATGTGGTAGGAACGTACGCACACATCACTGTGCACCTACTCACAGACGCATTTAGAGCTGCAACTGGAGGCAAGTTCAATGTATAATCAAACTTCTCTTTCAACCATTACGTTCAAAAATGCACAATCCCAAACAGGCAAACACACACATCACTCTCCCTTTCAAACTCTTGCATGCATGCACACACACACACACTCATACACTCACACACAATGCAATGGTCTTTCAAGTGTCCTCTCTGTTCCCACATTGTGTTGGGTGGATAGGAGTTTCAGTAGAGGTTTATGTGGTGTGGGGACACCTCACACACTCAGAGGCAGCATGCCTGGTGGAGACACAGTTCTGGATGTTGTCATGGAGGTCAAGGAGCTGGGGTCCAATCCATTAACAGTCCTGCAGTTGCCACATGGACATGTACAATATTAGCAAACAGACAAAGATACAGGGCAAAAACAAATATGCATAAAACCTGGTATAACACACAAATAATTTTCTGCACAGTAAGACAAGTAGCAAGGGGAAGAACAAAACCACTTGCTAAAAGACTCACGTTTTGTCGAAGTAAGTGGTATGTAGAGAGTGAGAGAACTTGGTGGCATTGCTATTGATGAGTGTGCTGTTGTCTTTGGAGACATTTTTTCTTGCTGCTTGGTCTTTGGCAAAGTTCCTACAGGCGGCAAGTTTGGACTCCAAAGCCTAGTCACAAAACAGCAAATACAATATGTATTTAGCCTCATCATAAACATCTTTCTGTTTGTCCTGGACGAAACACTGTTCATACAGCACTGTTTGAGTTTGCATACAGAGAACAAATCCTCCATACAAACAAGATAATGTAATTATGTGCTAAATTAAAGGGAATGATACCCACCCCAACTTTCCTCAGGAGATCACCAACAATATTAAGAGCTGAGATTCTAGCAGAAGGAGTGAGGGATGAGTTGCCACAGCCATTGGTCAATGCTGCACAAGCACACAAGTCAATATTAGTATACAAATCAATTAATTTCCTATTTCACGTGTGCAATAAAGAGTGTGAGTAATTTATCCTGACCTTTTGAGTTGATGAAGGGGTGCTCTATGCTCTTTCCCATAGGTGTGGCTGGGAGGGATAAAGAGGCCTGTACTGCAGAATCCATCTTGTCGATGTCTAAGGTGGGTGAGCTGGGTGCTGACATCCTGTCTGTAGTCCGCTCCCGTACTGCCAGCTCCTGTCTCAGGTCTGCAGAAGATAAGAGTCAAACTCATGAAATACTCCTCCACTAACTCTTACACATGTGACATATTGCCTGCAAAAGGGCAGTATGGATTCTTCTGTACTTTGTCTTTACCTCGTGCTTCATCTTTCAGCCGCTGCACAGATACTAGAAGAGACTCTTTCTCATCCAGCTCACTTTCCAGGAAGGCATTTCTCTCAATGGCCTGGTTTAAACGGCCCTCAAAGTCCTCAAGAGACACTATTGTTGCCCTGCACAGAGGTTGAGGGGCACAGCTATTAAAGCATTTTATGAACATTACAGAAGGTCCGGTTGACAGAAAATCTAAATACAGTTAGAATACATCATCTCCCCAGGGCCCCACAAAACAATTAAACACCTCCATCGAACAGCGATTATCCAATCATTGCTTAGCAACCGTAACTAGGTACTATGTGTTTAGCTTTACAGCTAACTAGCTTACTAAGTTACCTACAGTAGTAACAGAGCATTAAAGTTAGATACTTTCAAGGCCAAGAAGCACATCATTAACTACTAACATAAGTTTGTGAGGTTGCGGGTTACGTTAAAAAAAGCCCTGTTCACAACTAGTGTTAGCACTTACACTGTGTAACTTAGCTAGTTAGTATTTGGTCAAAGTCTGTTGCTTTTCAAATCAGCTCATTGAGCTAATGTTAGCTTAATTAGCTAGCTAGCCACAGCTGATAAAAATCTCCCAGTGATGGCTGCCATTTCAACCAGCAAAACTGACAGTCACCGGCTAGAAATGAGAAGCCTGCTTTCACTTACACCCATTGTTTAAATTTCAAATTACAAAGAATTTAGACGGTAAATCTGCCACAGTTCTCATTGATGTCCCGGGCAAGAACAGAAAGCTTACAGGCATAGCAATAGTAATTAAGGAGGGCGGGGCTTAGCGAACGATCAATCGCCAGAATGTCATAAAATAAAAATGCAACTCTCATTCTGCACTTTTTAAATGCTTACGCTCTGTGGTCTGTGAATTATTAGTCTCACAAAAGTACATGGGATATTGCCCATTTATGTTCAAATCATGATCAAAAAATAATCTTGACTTGGTGACTTGTTAACTTGTCTTCTCCAAATTCTGATAACCTACCAACAAGTAAACAAGGGCAGCTGCACCAATATAACTTAAATGTGTTATAAATCAAATAAATCTAAGAGTCTACTGTAAGCTTTTGTGTTACATGTGTTTTACGAGATATATATTAACAAAAATGTACTGTGTCAGTCTGACCTTTTGGCTCTCTCCAGGTCATCGTTGGCCTGCTCAAGCTCTCGAACGTATTTGTGGAGCTGCTCCTTGATGCTGCGTGTCTGGCCTAGGTCATCCTCTAGCATAGAAATCTGTTTATAACTCTGGGCATACTGCTGCTCCAGCTTCTCCTGATAGAGATGGATAGAGTGAAGAAGAGAAAAGAGCTTAAGAGTGAGTGTGTGTAGAGAAACAAGGACATCAAACAGATTGTTCCAGGAAAAAAATCCACTTTAATGTCCTTTTGCTGAGGCATCTCTGGATCATTCACACAGTTAGTTTTTAGCATTAGCTGCTGCAAGCATGCTCACATGTTGGGCCATGTGAAAAATCACAATACTTTTCTGCTCTGTGTACAGTGGCTACTGTAATTTCCTATGTAACTATGGTAATGATCACCATACAAGCACGCAAAAAAAACCTCTTGACTACCATTCATGCCTGCAGTGATTAAGGACCAGACTTGTCCTTGTAGTTTTCTATTTTCTTCCTCTTTATCCTGACATCCAATTAAGGAGTGCTGGAGGATTACCTAAGAGCATGCCTTATTAAGACCTAACATACAAATAAGACATAGGACCTTGTCCTCAGGATGCAACAGAGATCAGATAACCTCTTAAGTAACCACATATTAGTTTATTGGAGTCCTAAACCATAGACCATAAAAGCAAGTTGAATCCCAAAATAAGCTACATGGCAAGTCGCATGGCCCAGTTACCTTGAGGTTGGCCATCTCGTTCTTCAGTCTCTCGTTTTCACTTTGGAGGTCTCGAAGGCGGTGTTCGGCCTGGCCAAGCTGTGCCTCCAACTCTGCTTCCAGCTCCCGGCTCCCTTCCTGGAACTCCTGCAGCTCCTCCTGGGCATCATGGCAACTGGATGGTACACACACAGACACAGTGGGGAAACATAAACAATCATTGTCAATTACCAGCTACCCTGTTCACCGTCCACCATTCAATTCTGTATAGCTGACTGGCTGAATGGCCGCGGGCATGAGCTCTAGAAAACTGACTGGCTTTTGTCCTGTAGGATGAGCCAGGCTCAGGCATGTTCTAGTAGCTTTATCTCCAATAGCCAGAAATAAACCTGCATGAAAAGCCAGTCAGATATTTGTAGATTTTTAACGTTCAATCCTGACTCTGCCAAACAGGAAACAGTGCATGGCTTAGCATTGTCGAGTTAAGCGTTCTACATATACAGCTCTAAAAAAAGACAGCTGAACTGTGACAGTAGGTTGTTCAGAAGTAGCTCTGAAAAGAAGGCCTGCTGTCGTGCATCCTCAGCTGTGAGAGAAAGGTTAAAAGGTCAGAGGTGAGGAGAAAATGAGAGGGCACAGAAACAGTATGGGGACATGGGCTGAGAAACCGGATGTGTGAAACCGGACATGCTTCTCAGGGCTGAACCCATGTAGAGAATCTAAAAAACACAATACACAAACACACAATAACTCATAACTACGTTCTGACGTGTGTAGATTCATTTGAGTAAACATTTCAATGTGGAATAGGAAGGTAAAATAAATTTGATGGTAATTGAGTTTATATAATCTAAATGCTCCCTAGTTTTTTTGGCCTGTCAAGGGTGTGCACGCACACGATGACACCGTGGTTAACGCTGTTCTGAGATCAGGTGACTGGTGCTGGGATAATGGCCTCACAGAACTCTGGAATCCATGAATCAGTTGTTGTGCCGGGGTCGTTCCACACATACCAGCGTCACAGTGGCTGTTTCACCAGCACACCGGGTCCTAGAACTTCCCTGTTTAACAGTCAGACTTGTCCTCTCTCACGCATTTCATGGTTTAAAATGACCAATAGTGTATGTGTGACATAGAACAGCAATAAATAACACAGAATGTGTGAACATTAATATTTAATGTGTGAATGCAGGAAATACAAGTGCATTTCACATTATTAAATGTTTTAGTGATAATAATAAACTGTATGAGCCTGGTCACAACAAAATGGTAAAAGGCAAGTTTAAAAATATCACGTCAGGGAGATAACTTTTCAATAGGTAACTAATAAACACTGCATGATGCCATGTGAGTGGTTTACTGTAAAAGTAATCCTGAGAAAACCTATGCACAAAAACATGTGTGAAACATGCCATAGTGAACTATATACTTGGTGTTATTTTTTCCATGAGTTGAAGTTTTTTTCCCCCCTATGTATCCACAGCAGGAATTTCTTAGAAAACCACAAGGACTTTAACCCTCTCTGTGCAGTTTCACACTTCCTTTGAGAGTATGATGGGGCCCAACTCCACAAATAGAAAAGAAAGACAGGCTGAGTTCAACAAAGTTCAATTTAAACGACACTCACATGCACAACTGCTGCCTATCCTAACGTAGGCTGTAGTTTCTGTGTAAGAAGTCAAAGATGTAGTCACTTCCTCCTGAGCAAGCCACAGCTGTTTGTGGGCACTGATTTCATAAAGCTTGTCTGGTCATTTGCCTTATAAGGCTAAACACAGGGTTTTATTGTTGAAACTTTAAACAGAGACGCATCCACAAAACTTTTGAAAACATCTGATTAAAGATAATTAGAACATTATTATGTGATCAGATTAGCATCTGCCTGTTACATAAGAGTGAGCAACTACAACTTTTTAAACAAAGTAGGCTTTCTGCTATTTAGAGCTGTGAGTGTTTATTTCATATGGGGGATTGCTGCTATCTGATATTTGGTTCAACGTTTTTGCAACACAGATCACAAAATAAAACATGACACATGGTTACATAACCCAATTTGCAAGAATGAGTTTAGTAGGCAAACAGTAATACTGTCCATGTACAAAAAGCTGAGGACACAACAGAACATCTATCCTTTAGCCATATGTACACAGTATGTCATGACTGATCATAACAAGATGTTAAACATGGATAAAGAAGTTATACAGTTCACACAGCAAAGAAATTCAGATATGTTAACTTGTCATTTAAAAAGTAAATCACATTGCTTACTTTTTTTTATATTTGAGGGCTTGGGACTTCCAGTAATCAACTTCCTCATCCTTTGACGAAAATTTGGGAATCATCTCTTTGTCCATGTCAGGACACCCTGGAGATTAAAGGGACATATTTATTAGCCTCACAGCCATTTCCATTAGCTTAAAGTACATATGGAAATGATGCAAGGCTAGTGCTCATGAGATTAAAAGCAGGACAGGCATTGGATAGTAAAAAAAATAAAAAATACATGCAACATACTCAAACATGGTACAACACTTTCACTACTTGCATCCTTTGGCATGTAGAGTCTGGCACAATGCATTCCCTTCTTATCTCAGAGCTGAACAACCAGGCAAATCAAGATAAAATTTCCCTCATTCCTCACTGGAGAATATAACAGAACAGACCCGTCTTTACTCGAAAGTGACAAACAAAGCCAGATCGGCCTGGCCATGTCACCCTGCTGTTCTGAGGTCATGTCGTCCGTAATTACTCATGAATCACTGACTACAGTACCCAAAATCTTTTAGAAGCTGCGTTTCGATAAACTGACTGAGTAGACAACATGGCAAGCCTTTCTATGACTGAATAGTCTTGATGATATGTGTCCAGTGCCCAGTAAAAGTGTGCATCCTCCTCATTAAATTTCTAACCTTACAGCTCAACTCATACAATGTCAACATAACTAATTCATTAACTTAATTATCCTGTTAATTAAGTGTGGCTAATGCCAAATAGATCAAAGTTGTCTGTTAGTTGTCTGTTGCCTAGTTCTGAAGTTTTGACCAAGTGTTAAAAGTTTTTCATCTTCCGTCCTGCTTGCAGAAATAACACTTTACTAGACGGTTGTTCCTCTTTTCTGGTGAGCTAATAAACTCTGCCTCACTCTGTGATCTATGAGGACCGACAAGGCAGGTTTCAGGAAATTATTAAACACACCGCCGTGTGTGTTCTGTGTGGGGGAAATACAGCTGCTGCACACGACACCCCCATTGCTGTAGCTCCAGGAATATTCAAAATCCAAAACAGAGATTATCAGGATTTCCTGCAGATAGGTCAGACAACCAGTGGATGTAGCACAGGAAACCCCTCAGCTGGACTGAAAGTCAAGCAAACTACGCAGTTATTTATACGGCTTGAGGAATTTGGTTTGATTATTGTTAAAACTGTCTGTACAAAAAGTGGTTATATAAATGAGAAACTCTAATGGTATATGTTACTGTAGCTATTATTATTATTATTATTATTATTATTATTATATTCTGACCAGACTCGCCTGGTTTAGGCAAGGAGGAGGATGAGTTATTTTCCTTGCCAAGAAGAAGGTGGTCTAGACTCAGAGGCCAGACCGCCTGCTCTTCCCTTTAAACATTCCTCTGACATGGCGTCATCAACAATTTACTCGCTACAAGCCCCTCATGTACACTACTTTGGAAATCACAAAGGAAACTGGAGACCAAAATACCATAAAGGGTGGAGAGAAGGAAATGTTCCCAGGCTGCTACTGACATAATATGTTAGTTGTATCATATGACCGAGGAGAACCTTCAAATCACTCCAGGGAACAACCCAAAGAATTTCCTCTAATTATATACAGACACCAGAATTATCAGGTAATCTAGCAAACATAGCAGATCTCTATTTGTTATAATGCTGAATGGCCTGAATGGGATCTGGTGCTTTCCATTGGTCCTTGTGGGTCTCCACAAGGCATGAGCGACAGGAAAGTGTTTCCATGGTGATTCCGATTAAAGGTCTTATCAGGATAATCATCCCCTCAAAAAAAAAGGCATGGCTATTTATCAGCCACTGACCAATGACAGGATGCTTAAATCAAATGGGGCAATAGAGATACACCCCTACCAAAGCTATTTCACATATTTAGGAGAGATGAGGACAGACTGGCACTGTACTGGTAACATAATACATCACTTAAAATGAGACGAAAAGGTTAAGTGACATCACGTAACAGGTCAAGTGCTGAGACTCTGTCAGAACAAATGACAGCTCCTGCTATCTCTCATTTCAGCATCCTGACCCCATGGATCTATTTGTCTGCTGTAACAATACCTGGACACTCCGGGCCCATAGCCAGCAGAGATGGTGATGGTGACACTCCACTTACTGTGGAGCCATCTGGAAGTTACAGACAGGGGAAGGTAGTGAAGAGAGTTTCCTTTCCCTGATTCTTGTCTCTACATCCTCATTTGTCTCAGATGACTAGGTGCTTAGTAAGAGCTCAAGTGCTGACACTGATGTAGTCACATTTTTATACTGGGGCCTATGAGACGGGTGAAAATACCTCTCTATAGTCTTATTGGTCTGTTGTAATGTAAACGATAATCAGACCTACAAATTTACAGGGTGTGGTGGTAGTGTTCCCCTGACCTGGGCCTATATTTTGGCCTATTGTGTGCAGGAGGAAATGCAAGAGGTTCAGAATAAGCATACATTTTATCAAAGCGATCATAAAAAACAACAAAAGGAGGTTTTACTATAAAAATTGCAAGTGAAATGCATCACAAATAACAGTCATTTACAGCCAATCTGCACATTTTTGCGAAAATCATAAACTAAAGCAGTCCTGAAAATAAACAAACTTAAATTTATCAGGCTAGATTCGTCTGAACAGCGGCAGGTTGTAATTTAGGTAGCTAATAAACGCTGCTGTCAATGTGTGGATATATGCGATATAGATACTGCATGGTTTGACAGACAGTACAGAAGCTTAGGTAAATGTCAAACAGTAAGTTACGCTTCATGTTGTTAAAAGAAAACATAAAATACCAGATACATTTTTTTTTTTTTTTAAATAAATACCATATGAAGCATAAATCAACCGAGCTCGAGCTGTCATCTCGGTATTCACACAGACGCCGCGGCTGAACACGACAGCTCAGGTCAAACACTAAACACATCAAAACGGAACATCTTCACAGTTAAATTCGGTACCTGCTCATGTCAAATCGGTGTCCAACAGTCTTCTGTTTCAGCAGGTCACCTTCCAGCCGGTGTTACATCCAACATACACACACACTCCTCTCCCCGGCCCTAGCCTCAGATGATACTAAAGTGACTCTGTGTTTAGGAAATTGCCAACGCGTCTCCCGGAACCGACGTAAATCCTGACATAGACGTACGTGCTGACGTAACTCGTAATTACGTCATAACTGGGCAGGGCTTCTATGGAAATAGATGTGTTAGAATCAGCCGCACCTCTTTTTTTTTTAAGACTGTAGATTTGTAGCTACACAGTTTTCACTACAGTGGCCACAAGGTGGCATATGATTGCCAGATAATAAACCACCACACAGGGACAGGGGGCATCAAGACAAAATAATATTCCTGAATAGATGTGTAATTGCTTTGATGGTACCTATAATAGTTTATTAGCCTAATTGGACTACTTTATGCCTTGTTTCTCTGTTAATTAGTTTTTTAATGTTACTGGATTTCAACCATCTACCTATAGCGTATTTTACATACAGTCTGTAAGTTGTCTGGACACTGACAATATAATAGAATAGAATTTATGCCATATAGCCCCCCATTTGAGAAATTTATCTCACAGAAGACACTGGATCAAAACCCAATAAATAGCCTTATATGTATAGGCCTACATTATGAATTTGATTCATTTGAAATCATATTAAAAAGTATTACTTTAAGGTAACTCAAAAAAAGCAGGAGCTAGTGAACATTTTTCTAAAAGTTGAATAGGGCCTACATGAAAAGGCAAAGAAAATGAGTTCAACCAACTTTATTAAAGTCAGCATATGAATTACATCAGACTTGATTGAATTGAGTAAAATTTGAGAGAATTGCTGTGAACACTGGGTTGCATCAGCTGTAATAGTCACTTGTTTTAATTTTTACCAACTTTTTGCATTTGTTGCATCAAATAATTAGTTAGCATTAACACAATATTTATCAAATAAAATTACACTGAAAAACTAATTTCATAATGTTAACATTCAGTCATTTATGTTTAATAACCAAATACATTAATTCATTTCAGTATCAGTACTTTCCTGTAACACTGCAGTAAACCAAATCAAAGGTAAACACAATAATTGCAATTTGACCCTGTAATGTGTTTAATATCAGTTTCCAAAATACCTAACCTCCATAAAATTTCAGTTTAGCCATTTAGAAAATGCAGCTAACTTAAAAACCTTCACAGCTCCAATTCAAAAGTCATTCTGGAACATAATTAACTGAGCTTTACATACAGACACACAGCACTGACACATGTACTCAGTATCCCAAGAAAGTTGCCACTAAGCACAGTTTCCAAAATGGAGGGCATAAGTCAGGCCAAGGAGAATGCAGCCTGCACTAGCCACATTATCAAGGCCAGTCAGCACTGAGGTTCCCTCCATGATGCTGCTCATTCAGCTTTTTAAGGTCCCCTGCATATTACTCTCTGTTGTTCCCTAAAAGACCATATTATTACAACTGTACACTGATATTTTTGGATGAAAGCACAATTATTAATTCAATTCAGATGATGATTCATTTCTTTAGTCTTGCTGAAATAAAACATATATTATTTAAAAAAAGATCAACTACAGGCTGAACAGGACACATTCCAACAGTATGTCTCAATGAGGATGTTTTAAATCATTTTGTAAACAAGAAAATATGACTCGCGCTTATATACCAAATTCCCTTACTAGCCGAATTGGTCCACACTCACGCAAATACAATTATTATTAGCCTTATTCATTTGAGCAAATCTCCATTTTAAATGTAGGTAGTATGAACAGTCCCAGTGAATGGCTTTTTGCATTGCTTTGTCATTACTGCATTATGTAAACTGCAGCTTTGATCACCAATTGGTCAGATGTGCTAATTTTGCTATTTCAAAGGATGTCAGTGAGCATATAGCGCCATATAAAGAACTTGAAATGTGAACCAGCTTGGCCACTTGAACTCTCAATAATGCCTCCAGGGGACAATCAGTCAAGTCACTGCAGCCACAGGTGGCAGGCCCTGTTTTACAAGGCGCAGCTCTCGTCTCCACCCATAGCCAATAGTAAAGAAAGTCATGCGCTGAGAGAAAAAAAAAACTTCACACTACATTTACCGAGGAATCTACTTGTAGTCTAAATAATTTCTCAGCTCTTTTGCTACAGTAGTTATTTTTCCTTCTATGGCATTTTACAAGGAAGATAGCCAGGAGGACGCACGAGAGTGTCCAGTATGCTATGAGTGTCTGTCGGGCACGGAGAGGACTCTGAGCTGCGGACATGTATTCTGCCATGATTGTCTGGTCAAAACGCTGGTCAGCATCAACAGCGATGGGAACATCAGAGACACTATTGCTTGCCCTATCTGCCGACATCTTACATTCATCAAGAAACAAAAGGAAGCGCTGGTGTCCCTCGCGACGGACAATGATCCAGATGAAGCGCAGACACTAAAGGTGCCTCTCCCTCTGGCACTGGGAGAGCAGAGCGCACGGCGTGCCTACTGGGGCAGTTTACCGAGGGGAGTTAATTGGATTGCTCACTGCTTTAGGTGGATGTCTGAACGAGTCCGTCGACAGAGGTTGATCAGCCCCAGCCATAATGCATCTCAGATCTTTACCATAAGCGCTCAAGGGCGACCCATGACTGAAGACGACGCGCTCAGCGTTGTGATGACTGTGGTTCGACCCCAGCGCAGGCGAAGGCGCAGGATTTGCACAGCTGCACGATGCCTGTTCGTTTTGTTGTCAGTATTTACTGTATTCGCACTGGTGGCTGCAACTTTACCCTGGATTTTGTTGGCATAGCCCAGTGATATATGTCTGGATTATGAAGTGCCAATATTGAATGATGAATTGACATCAAACATCTTGTCATCCAGGGAATCAAGAAGCTTATCTACTATGCAATGGAGTGTGTGAAACTGTTTATTTGTTTTACTGATCATAATAATCAGGTGCATTTAAGTGAATAATCAATCCACTGAAAATGTATAATTTAGTATTAAGGTATACTTTAGTTTGCAACGTGGTTTTAAGATGTGATCAGGTAGCCTATTGTCATTTTCTTTCCTGATTTTAAAGACAAGTCAGGAAGTTTAAAGGCATGCCCATGTCCTTAATGGGCATTACCAAGCAACAGCAAAGTAAAGGTTAGGAAAGCCTTGACAGCAAAGTCTTTTGTTTTGCATTCCTGTCTGTGACATGTTCTACCTGTTTTATGAGGAGAGACATGCAGGACATTTTAACAATTTCAAAGCACATCCAAAAGTTTCTAAATCCAAGGAGAGTGGACGTTTTGAAATTATAATTATAATTTCAACAGTAAGTGTTTAATAAATGTTTGCCTGAAAAAAAAATGCAGTAAAAAAATTAACACTATAATCCCATTGCTGTTAAAGCAGCTCAAGTCATTGCTGTGTTACCCTGTTGTTTCCAAACAGCAGACAACAACTTTGTGGGCAAAAACTATAAATTGCAGAGCTACTGCAGGATTATTTCGTGTGTCTGCATATGTCCTAAAAAAAAGGGGTTACATTTTGTCAGCGAGACATGAGCTTGGCTTAGTGAGCAGGCAAAATGTTATAGTAAAGACCTGTTAAAACAGTCATGGGGTATCATGTTGACAGACCTACTCTCCTCCTTACATCACAAGGAAAGATGTCAGACATTTAAAAAAACATTCTCACACAATTTCCATTTTAAACTTTAATTTTACACATGCTGATCAAATGTAAAAACATGTTTAATATGCAGATAGAGACCCCTCAGTGATGAGCAGTTCTGCCATAAAAAGGTAACATACAACAACGTGACTGGATCCCCCTTGTAGTGTTTACAAAGAAGGTGTAAACAGAGCCACCTTTAAAACTTTCAGTAAGAAATAATTGATGTACCTGTGGCAGTTTGAAGGAGATAGACTAGCAGGTAGGGGTGAGATGTGCCTGGTTGATTGCTGTAAGGAGATACACTGAAGGACTGTAGCATTAGATTACCACTGACTCTTTAAGAAACCAGATTGAGACGGAGAGACCTGCATTATGCAACGTGGAATGTAGATTCACAATAAATGAAGTGCTAGTTTTCAGAATGGGCTTTGTCAGTATCATGACCATCCTGACAAACGTGTACACTCCTAGTTTCCTCCTGTGGCAAGCCTTCAGCCATCCTGCTGGGCCAGTCCTACAGGTTACACACACGAAGAGGCTTCTTCTTTGAGGTTCCACCACTACCTGGTGTTACCTGATAACACCAGGTAGTGGTAGAAGAAGTACTCAGATCCTTTACAATGTAAAAATACTCCATTATAAGTAAAAGTCCTGCATTAAAAACCTAAGTACAGAAGTATTATCAGCAAAATGTACTTAGTATCAAAGTAAAAGTACTGGTTGTGCAGTAAAATGCTCCCTGTGACTGATATATTATAATATATGATATTATTATATTGTTAATACTGATGCATCAACACATAAGCAGCATGTTACTGTTGTAGCTGGTTGATGTGGAGCCACAAGATAAATCTGAGAGGTTGTGAGATGATTCATGGGAGAGGAAAGAATACAAAACTAAATTCTGATGCACAAATCTGTTTTTATTTCTTTTGGGACTTTTCTCTAATCTTGGTTATTTTGTGAAATATTGGATACTTTTACCTCTCTGAGTCTCGAACAGTTATTTAAATGAAACCATGTGAAACATGACGATAAGCCCCAACTAGACACTTATTTTTGTAAGAGGTCAACCACTGGTCTACTTTTTCACAAAATGTTGTATTTTATATGCTCTTAAAAATCTTAATCTGAAGAGTTACTACTAAATATAGCTGGCAGATGATTGTAGTTGAGTAAAAAGTACATTTTCCTCTAAAATGTACTGGAGTAGAAGTATAGAGTTGAATAAAATGCAAGTAAAGTACAAATACCTAAAAATTGTACTTAGTTACTTTCCACCACTGCCTCCAGGGCATGTTTCCTTCAACAGTGACAATTCATGGGCAGAGAAAAGTCTTAAATAATAGTTCTGTCATCAAGCAACATCAGCTGTCCAATTTTAAAATGGATATTTTTCTAGAAACAAACACTGAAATAAAACCCACATGGACCAGGTGAGATTATTACAAATGTAGAGTTTAATATATATATTTATTTCTGACATTCTGATAAGGATTGCAGGTAGGCTTCACAGTACACACTGTGTTCCACTTGATATGCTAAGCAGAGGAGGAAGGGGTGGGCATGGTGGGCTTGACAAGCGGCAGGTTTTGTTTGTACACTGGTAGTGAAAGCAGAAGGAGGCAGTACATCCACAGGCAACATCCACTCCTTTACCGTATTGCTAAAAAACCCACAAAGGACCATTTATTGTGATCCACATTCTCTTGAGTCCATCTTTACATTTTACCCCTCTTACCATCCCTAAAATGACAGTGATTGACACAAAATGTGGATTATCAAAAGACTATCTAAGCACATGCATGACACTTCTTCAGATTTTCCTTTTTTTCTCATTTAAATCCCCCCCCCACACACACAAAATGTAAACAAATTGAGCTTTACTTTAGACTGACATACGTGGTGGTGAGATGAGCTGAGACAAATGTAGTTCCACAGAAGTAAAAATGCTTGACAAAACTATGTAACAGTGTACCATTTGGTGCAAAAGGTGGCTTCTATGGGATATGCTCTTGAAAACAGCTGAAAAGTTAATTTACTAGATTTACTGTATGTGATGAAATTATGACTTGTGTTTTGGGGGAGGGTACAGATGTTTTTTTTTCTTTCTTTTCAGCAGCATAATAATCACACCTAATGAAAATGAATGCATGCTTTTAGGTGACTGTAAATTCCAGTTATGATGCACAAAAGCATTACAGTAATACCGCCCTGCACTGATAATAATACATGCCAACAGGCCCTAATTAACTTTCATCCAAATACAAGTTATACAAAATCAGGTAGCCTACCGTTTGAAATCTGAGTGAGTCACATTCAGTCTGCACAGAGAGAGAGATACCCCTGCCTCCTTATTTAAATGTATGGATCCAGCACAGAAAATAAAACCTCTAGTACACATTAATTATGCCTATAGTTCCAAAATAACAACCAATGTGAGGGCACTTGCAATTGTTGTCATACAGTATAATCACCACAACTATCAATATAATTATCAACGTCACCATAATCTTCATAAACATAGTCCATTGAGAACACACACTGAGGCATACAGATCACTTTTGGAGAGAGGTTAATCTAGAATTCATTATGTCAGAAGTAAACTCACACATAAAACAAACTTAAAAAAAATCAATTACTTTGCAATAAAATGAATGGCTTTTTTTCAGTATGTTTGGGAAGGGTGACTTTGATCACTTTTTGGGCTGAGGTGGATCAGTAAACACTGTAATTGCACTTTAATTGACAAAATTATTGTCCTAAGACATTTTGTATGGAATTAAAAATGTGACACTGCAACATCTGTTATCTGATTAATTTTAAATACCTCTAATTAATTTTCTGTGGGGAGTATAACAACAAATGACACAACAATTTTCAGCTTTGGAAGTGATACTTCAGGTGCGTTAGATTTGACTACGCTTTTCTAATAGAATGAGCACATATTTTTACTTCGCTATAGTCAGTCCAACAATATAAGCTTAGAACTACATTTATCCTCATTATGAATTCATTAAATGGTCCAAGTGTGCTCAAAGTAATCAAATTATTTGCACAGGAATTTGTTGAATAACTGATTAAAAAGAAAAAGAAAAGATAGGGCATTAGTGTGCAACTCATTAGTGCTCTAGCATGTTTGAAGTTAAAGCTCAGGAGACAGAATTTAAAAGACCACAATTGATTTCTAGCAGAAATAACATTCTGCATTTCTGCTGCAGCATCGTTGTTACCAGGTGTTAAAGAGAAACATTATGAATCTTCAGTAAACCTGTTCATTGTGTGCAGGGACAAAAATAACATTTTTAATCATTACATTTTCTACACATGATAAATATCAGCACATATATTATTATTATATATATTCAAGATATGCATTTTACATATACTTTTCCTCTCAGATTTATATACATCAATTTATGTACAGTCTTTGTATTTACACTAGGGGTCAAAGGTCACTGAACCTGAAGCACTTGAAACAAGGTTAAGAGAGAGAATCATACAAACCTAAAGGCAGTGTAGTCATCCATCCATTATCATCAAACTGTAACAGTACATGGGTGGTCTAAATTTACTCTCCAAGGACAACAACAACAGAAACACTCACACAAAATAAAACACTGCCATTCTGAGGCCCTTGATCCGAAGCAGTTTGTTCATATTGGTTTGTCATGCAAACACATCATGGTGCTTTCTTCAAAACTGAATAAGAGCAAGTTCAAAACAGTTAATTTACAGTAACATTCTTCTCGTACTGTGCTGGTATAAAGTGAGTTAAAGTGAGTTTACCTGTATTAAGGTAAATGTAAGATAAAGAACAACAGTTGTAATATGTGATAGAAGAGGGGAAGTAAAGACTTGGTGTGACAATAAGCATTAAACTGCATGCAAAACGTGTCTCCAGGGCTCAGCATTTTCCTAATGTGCACAAAGCTTGAATACCCTGTGAGCAATATAACCAGACTACTCTCTCACTCAGTCTCTCTGATTCACCCTGAGGATGGGCTTTGCTCCTAACCATGTCAGGCTTGTCAGGAGTCTCCCTAACCAAAAGTTGTACAACTTGTAAATATCATATTGCAATTTGATTGCATGTTCCAATAAGGCAAAAAGAAATTGAAAAACTCACAGAAACACAGACCACTGCATCAAACAACAAAGATGAACAAAGCAAAGCAGGAAAAAAAAATCTTTTTAATTAATGTAATACTCATCTATATTCCAGTCTTTCCTCCTAAAGGCAACTGTTCCTCCACTATGGCATTGTGGTGGGTTTTTTTGTAGTCACATTTATGTACTAGCGAGCAGTTGTAAGATATCAGTTTCTTTGCAGCTTGTAGCAGATGTGTTCGAGTTCTGGTTTCAGGTGGGCATTGGTGAGGCCAATGTGTGTTTCCATCAGGCCTTGGTGGCGACAGTTAAAAGTATGTACAGCCATAGGGGTGCTGGTAAGCTGTGATGCCTTAGGGTCATAGGTCATAGAGTGGTGCTCTGGGGCTCCTCCTCAGGCACAGCGTCCCCCTCTGGAGAGTCTGTCACTGCCACGGACCTCCTGCAAGGGGCACCGCTGAACTCATCGATGAGGCTGTCCAGATTGACATTGATGGAGGGGATTTCATAATTGAAGATATCTAATGGTGAGCATGGTGGGGAAGGTGAGTATGATGAGCAGAATGGTGAAAATGGTGATGATGAGCAAGAGGAGGAGGAGAAGAGGGCATATGATGATGATAATGAGGTGTAAAAACGGAAGAGAGCAGAAATAATATTAATCTTTTTGAGTCTGAACTCATGGTAAGTGGCATATGATGTCTGTCCTGATTTAAGTAATCAGTAGATTACATGTGCTTCACATTCTACATAGGGAGGTTTTCAGTGTGTTGCTAGTCACACCTGAACAAACGTAGCAACTAGTGTGGCATCTCACAGCTTTTTGTGTCTTTTGAGACAACAACAACAACAGATATTTTGTCAGATAAAATACAATAACAGGTCAAAATGACTGCACAATGACACATTACTGTACACGTTTACAACAATGCCAGATAAACCAACACAGAGGCAACAAGATGTGTGTGGAACTCGGTGGAAAAATGGCACCAAGACACCAAGTGGGCTTGAAGTAACAATGGAAATCTCACGAGGACCAGATACTGTATATGCTTTACATATCGGTATTCTAATGTGCTGCTGCATTTACTGAAAGCAGCAGGTCCAAGCAGAGACTGGTGACTACTGCTGTGTAGGAATGAGATGGAGCGTGGCAGTGTAGTAAGAGGGAGCAGAGGTTATAAAAAGCAATGAACCTGCCAAAGGAGGGGTGGGGGTTACCTGTGGCCCCCCAATACCGGTGGCAGGCACGTTAGAGGAGGGTGTCTGCTGGCATAGGGCTGGGAACGGGGAAGGAAAAGAGGGGGGCCTTAAGATGGACTTTTGTAAGCAACGGCATCTGCAATGTGAGCGCAGTGTGGTGCACTCTGGGAAGTCCTTAAGCCATGCATTATTGCTTGAACTACAACACCATGCGAAGAGTCAATAATGTCAACCTGCTAAGAGGAAATAGGGAAAATGTTCTGATTGAGAGCTACTGGTAGGTATGTTTGAGACAGGCTGCAGGAGACCCCAGAGGCAGCCACAGCACGAGGCCAGGCAGTGAGATGGAGCGCATGGGGCAGGGACGGTCTGGCTTACCCTAAAAGTCCCCCTCACACTTAGCCCACACTGAATCCCTGGCCTCACACAGCTGCAAGGTACACAATAGTAGCAGGGGGAACAAGAGAATGATAAATATAACAAAGTGACAGAATGATTGATATATAATGACAGAACACCTCATCATCAGAACATCATACTGTAGATATAATTAGGGGTTTGTCTGCCTTGGTTTCCATGCCTGCTACGCAGTAAGAGAGACTGGACTGGTGTGAACTGTGTTAGCCTCTGACCTACCTCTGTCAAGTGAGGGTCTGGGTAACACAGATAAACAGAGAGCACATGATGAATCTAATGGCAACTTCCATACAAGCAGGACGAGCTATGCTTCTCTGATGTTTCCACACATTACCCAGAAACATCATCACATAACACAAGCAATGAATACATAGGTCAGGAGATATGCTCACTACAGTAGCACAGAAATGCTAATATTTACATTGTATCATTCTCAGGCATCTGTGTCTAAAGGCAACTTTTATTCATTCAGACATTCGTTTGGGAACAGTCAATAAAGGGGAAAAGTATCTTTTACATCTACAGTCCTACAGAGTCCTACACTCGTCCACCGTCTCCGTTGGACAGAGCAACAGCGAGTCTGAGAGAGGGCCGCTGCAGCCCCACCTGTGTTGGCGGCGGGGGTGTTGTTGCCAAGGGGTGATGTTTACCTGTAGACATGCTCTCCCCAGGAGACAGTCCATCCAGGAGGCCCTGCTCCAGGGGCTGGGGAACTGGGGCCATGGCTGGGCCAGTGAGCCCCGGGGGGGCTGTGGGTGGCTGAGGAGGGGGCAGACTGGGTCTCTGCCTGGGCTTAGGGGCGGGCCGCGACTTGGTAAGTGTTCCAGTCAGGGAGGGTGGGGACGAAAGGGAGTGGGGTGCCCCCAATGGGGTCTGCCCAGGGGAGGATGGGGGTACTTGGCCTGGAGGGCAGACCAGTCCATAAGGGGAGGGGGTGCTAGGAGGTGTGGGGGACAGGCTGACCGGTGACGGCTGACCTGTAGACTGGTCGGACATCCCGCCAGACTGGCCGTAAGGGACCTTGGGAGGCACAGGGGCCAACTTCTTGGAACCTGGAAACACACAACACAGTCATATCACTGTCTCCTTTTAAACATTAAAATGCATTCTCTTAAACTGAAGAAAGCCAATGTAAGCTCAGATTGAGAGAGGTGCTGACCTTTGCGCAGGGTGTGTGGACTGTGCTCTGTGGAGTGGGGGGACTGGATGCTGCTCTGAGGACTACTGCTGGGGGGGACTGTTGGACCTGCCACCTGGATGGCTTTGTGTCCAATTACAGGGGAGAGCTCTTTACTCTTCAATGAACTGAAAAAGACAGGCAGACATTAGTGTTGGAATAGTATCAGACAAAGTATGTTTGTAAACAGTGTCTTCAACTGTCCTCAGGTACATTACCTCAATGCTACAACAGCCACCACCACCACCACCACATCATCATCATCATTATCACTTATGAGTGTTTGACTACGTTTAAGTACACTGTTACCAACATTACTAAGTTTTCTGAAACCCAGAAAATAAGCGAGGTTACATCAAGGTAAGCAAGTGTTTACAGACCAAACAGTGTCACATCTTTTTAACCACCTCTTAAATAACAGTTTTAGACACAATCTTTTTGCATGTTCAAACTACATCAAAGATGACAGAACATCTAGCGCTGCATTTTTGAAGTTCTTGTCTTTTTCATTGATGAAAATGTCATTGACCAATCAGGGATTGGGAATGTGAACTTTTTCTTTTTACTCAAATAATTAAGTTCAATGGCATTGGCATGCCAGTCAGACAGGTGTTGCCTGACAAACCAGATCAGTATTTCACCACTATCATTATATCCAGATGAATCCAGATGGATATAATAATGATATATTCATTATAGAAATAATAACACATTTCAGTTTTAATAGAATAAAAAAACGGTAAAAAGCAGTCAATTGGATAGATATGTCACATGTCAGTCGTGTTGTATTCTGAGTTATTCTAAGAAAATCAAAACTTTAAATTCCTTTCCTCTCTGTAGATATAGGAGCTTATAGTAATTTAAAAAGAAATCCATGATGTTGACTCAACTACAGCCCAGCTGGGATCTGAACTGAACTCACAAGATTTCAATCTCAGGATGGATTCCTGACCAAAACCCACTGAGCTTGAAGAATTCTTTCCTGCATTAGTGAACACATGGTGTATATATTTATATCCAGCAAATATAAAGAAGTACCATGAATGCTTCTTTTGGCAGAAACTCATCAATTAACTTTGTTCAGTAGGTTTATCTTTTTATTACAGTACAGACAGTAGTGAAGAAGGTGCAGATATGCTGCATGTAAGATATAACCAACTAAATCTAAACCTACTTTATATACTGTAAGCATAGATGCAGCCAATAGAATGCACTTAATCAAGGACCCACCTTATTCATCTTCATCTTGTGTGATGGTGCCCAAATACCTACATAGATTTACTAAGCTCAGCATTAACTATCTTGGTGTTTTAGCAAGCTCCAGTTATGTTAAAATTATGTTATAAGACACCAGTAATGGGAACATTTGATATTGATATTTGACATATGTTTATTTTTATTTCTTTGCGTCTTAATTTACATCACAATTACTGTATTCTCTTCTCACTGTAAGATGAAAGAATATCTGTAATTAATGTCTGCTATGAGGATATACTCAATAATTGCAAATACAAGACCCACAAAGAGCACATTTTGTCACACAGATGTCACATTTTGGATTATCTGACATCTAATTAACTGGGATCTCCTGCAGTCCCTTTAAGCAGTGTCCCCCCAAAAAATAAGCCATCTGAATGGGAAGTCATGGAGTTATCAAATCACAGAAATGAACGTTATCAAGCGAGCTTGTTCTGACAGCTGACAAAGATTTGCAGTAATGAATCACGCTGTCCTGTATGGTTGTAACACCAAAGACCTATGAGTCAGGAAACTGCCACAGTCACTCTATACAAACTCAGCACTTTGGGACTAGCTGGAAGATGCTTATACTTAATAAAGGTATTATATACTGCACCAGGACATAATCGAAACAAGGTACTACAATACTATAAAATCTTTACTTCCTTAAAAACGTGATGTTTTCCTTCTGCTGGTTAGTAAAAAAAATACTGCAAACTGTAGAATAAATACATTCATATGCTATTTGATAGCCATATGCAGCTTTGTCCATGTATTTATCGTCTACTCAATACCAGCATGAAACCGAGCACTCTATAAGCCAGTAACATCCTTAGTTGCTAGGCAACCGCCATGCGAGGCATCCCCGGACAACCTGAATGTTACAGAATCTGAGGTATGTAATTTGAAGGGGAAGGGGGAAAAAAGCAAGCTAGCGAGCTAGAGGAGAGGAGAGATACAGCTGCCACTCTGTGGTGCATCCATAGTGGCCATGGGTGTGTTGTATTTACCTAGTCAGCCTGGGGGGTCCTCTCTCTCGGGCACATGGACAGGCAGCCCACGGTGGGGGCGGGGGCGCGGATGAAGGGAGGCTAGGGGGGTTGCCAAGGGACTGGTCATGGCGGGTTAGTACCAAGGGGGTTTTGATGTAGAGTGGTGAAGCATTAGTGTCTGGTGGGGGAGCATGCGACATGTCACCAGGCGGGCTGTGCTTAGGGAAGTGCAGACAGCTGGGTTTGGGGTTCGAATTGATGTCAAGTGACGAGGAGGAGGAGGAAGAAGAGGAGGAAGGGGGCGGGGCGGGGGGAGTGAAGCCAGACCAGCGCAGTGGGGGCGGGGGTGAGCCAGGGGGCTGGGACTCTGGACCCGGTGCCACGGGGCGAGCGCAGGGTGGGGGTTTGGGATAGAAGTGGTGGGCGGCAGTGTGGCAAGAGGAGGTGGGGTAAGGGGGGGGTGGCCGGTCCTCCCCTGGGGGTGGGTGGGCATGAGAGGTGTCCGGCCGATTGGGCGAGACGTTGTCTGAGCTGTAGATATTAAGAGAATAGACAGCACAAAAGAAACAGCTCTAGTGATTGAACAGGGACACGCATTGGAGCGATATAGGATAAGCTGTTTTGATGATTATGGTGTTAGTGTGTTAGTTGTTCTGTAGCCAAAAACAGAATAAAAATAAGAAAATAATTGCATTTTAGGGTGGGTGGTGGGCACCAAGCTCAGCACACAGTCAGCTTAGTGCAAATACAAAGACAAGCACAAAGAAAAAGCAAAGGAAAAGAAAGTTTTATTGCCAAATGAAAAAATACAGTGTGGAGGACTCCCTCTGTGATCACCTTGTGTCTGCACACTGCATGGAGCTGTGAGGATCTGTCTCTGCAGTGAAAGTGCTGGTCTGCAGTTTACAATATTATCAAGCTGAGCTGATGACTGAATATCTCCTATCTACTGCATATGGAAATACTATCTGCCCTAATCATACAGTATATGACTTGTTTGCATTGCAGGTCCTGCAGTCAGCCCAGGGCAGTGTGAAACAGACACAAAACCCTTTCATCGGCAGAAAGAGCCACAGGAGAGGAGGGGAAAGCCAGTCGAGCCAGAAGCCATATTATCTCTTGTCTGCCACACAGGCAGAGCCAGCGACCATGAGTTGATTATTCATGTGTTTAACTATGATAATCATTTCAAAAAATGGTGAAATCATTGTCAACAGAAAAAGAAATAATTCACTGCCAAAGCTGAGAAAGCCAAGCCACACCAATGGGATATTGGAAATATTAGCATGCTTGCAAAGGACTTGCAGATTGAAGCTTAGTGCCATGTACATAAACAGAACTTCCAAACAGTATTAGAACTAAAACCCTTCAGAGTTAGAGTCAAAGAATAACATTATCCTTTTGAAAATTTTACCCACAGTGATATCAACCTGACAAACCACAGGGAGAAGTGAAGAAATGTGGAGAGTGAGTAGTCATAATAATAACATAATGAGACATGAAGGTGTTGACAGATAACACTAACAAAAAAATAACAGAGGTGTTGCAAAAAATGGGAGTATGATTAACACAGCCAAGGATCTTGATCACACAGAGCTGAGGAAGTTAATGATGGTGATAATGATGGCAGTGATAATAAAAATGAACAGGAGTGGATGCACGAAAAAGAGGGGGACAGCGTCTCCACTGTGACTTACCAAACCCTTTCTCCAGGTGGGGGTGTCGCGGATGGGGAGGTGGCGAGCTCTCCAGGCTGCTCGGGGATGAGTGTGTCTGCGGGAGAGCCGGTGCCTTGTATGCCTGGAGGGGTGGAGGAGGCCTTGCGTACCAGCGTGGATGAACCCTTACGGGACACCCAGGAGGTATCCATAACCCGGACACCCATGCTAGAGACAAAACACATATACAGAGTAAATTATGATGATGAAGAAAGAGGTGAGAGGGAGTAGAAAGGAAAGAAGAGGGAAAAAGGCAGAATACGGTACCTTTGTATCTTCCTAATGCTGCATTAGTAGGGGGAACAGAGGCAAAAGGGATATGAGGTCAGAAGTAATGCAGACATGGTTCACAATACCAGACTTAAACCACTCAGTAACTCAATATGATGTATATGATGGGGAGATGAGATCCACAGTGGCAGGGAGGAGCAGAAGTGATGTTTCAGAGGTCAGGAGCGAAGGTCAGGTCACATAACTAGCCTGCACTTATCTACTGAGTGGCAATTAAAGGCTTGTTTTTGCTAATTAAACCTGTTTGGTCTTAGAAACGCACAAACGCACAGACAGGGCAGACTCTTTTTCCTAAGCTGCTCATTACTCTAAATAGATAAAAGCTATTTTCTATCACTCTGTAGTGATAGTTGCTGATTATGGGATGCACAGATTTAGATTGATGCCTAGAACATTACAGCCGTTTCCTTAATTTGATGGGGATATTTTGGTGAAAGCATCGTTTCTAATTCTGCCAGTGATTTTCCACCGGCTGGATGAATGACTCAGGCCAGGTGACGTGCTAGCCAGACTGTGAAGGAGGAGCCAGGTGTGGGAGGATGGTAAGATAGCACTGAAGAAATATTTCCCTGAGAAAAAAAGAGATAACCAGCAGTCCTCCGTCAGAAACCCGTTGCCATAGAGACAATGCCACTCAAGGCAATTCAGCCCCACATATTCAAACGAGAGTAGTTTTCAAGCCTTCTCTTCTCCTGATGATGATGCTGATACTAGGGGATGTAGTTGTGTGCACAAGAATTATCGACAGGTGAGATATCCAGTACAATCCTTGCCTCTCTGTGGCATATGGAGGCATATGAGTCACTGGAGCGAAAAACTTTACCAAGGTAATGGATTTTTAATGTGCATGTTTGCCGGCCTCAAATACAAGAATTAAATATCAGATGCCTGAGAGGAGGCGTGGGTGGGAGGAAAGGAGAAAGAGAGTGAGAGAGTGAGAGGTAGCAGAAGGATGCACTTGGCATCATACCCATCCTTCTTGTAAAACTCCAGCATCATGTTGTCAGTGGCGACGCTCAGTGGGCGTCGGCTCTGGTCGTGCGGCTGCTTGCGCTCAGATTGGTCCATGTCTGGTGAGGGCATGGAGCTGTAGTTGGAGTTGTGGTTGGTGTGGATCGGGCTGCCATAGCTGCCTGTCAAGTTGAACTCAATCTCTGAGGGAGGACCGGACACACCATCAGCATACAGTATACTTTTTGCAGTAGTAGTTACAGTGGTGTTGTGTGTGTGTATGTGTTGGTCTGTGTTGAGTGCACACAAGTAATTTGCAGTCTACCAGTTTTAAGAATGGGAGTTATAGCCTAGTATCCAAAACAGATAAAATCCTGACATAAAACTGCATTCCTACACACTAAATACAGTCTAATACAGTATAATAATACAGTTATAATGGTCTTTAACGCTTAATGCTTATTTTGGAGAGAGTAACATTCTGCTTTGTTGCAAGCTTTTACTCCACAAAATATGATGAATAATATCACGAATATGACTAGACTTAACTCCATGTTTGTACTTTATGAGACTTGTGCAAATAGGAAGTGATCCATTATAGGGAAGACACATTCTTTAAACAGCAAATACAGCATGAACTGCTGCCCTAAGTTAGGTGTTACACAATGTTGCAGCTTCAAACACATCATGCTCAGATATCATGATGTGTACAGTACTCATGAACAGTTTATTATGCTTCACATGTTTTTGTTGTGTTATATCTGGTTTGTTGTATGACTGTGTGGTGTATTTTATTGTAGGTGTTGTTGATGTGTTGTGTTTCTTGTAATGTTTATGTGAACTGACAAGGCATCATCATATTCATACAGGGCTGAGCAAAAGAAAAAAAAATCACAATAACCACAAGACTTCTGATGTTTATATATATCACAATAAAGGTCAAAGTCAAATAATAAGTATAGTAATATTATATCACATAATTAATATAACTATATATATATTAAGTTAAGTGTTTCAAAACGAAGTCTGACTTCACAACTGCTTTGATATGTTAATTTCAACAAAACTGGCAAAATTGTTGGTCATAACCTACAATATTTAAAATAAAATCCCATTATACAATTACAGAAATGGAAGATCAATAAAAGTTGATATGGTGCCCAGCCTGACTACAATATTACATACATAGTATGTGATCCCCACCTCCAGGGAAGAACCAGTCAGCATGCTGGATAATGGGCTCAATGATGCCAACTATCTGTAGGGACATGGTGGTCATCATCTCAGTCATGTTCCTGGAAAGAAGAGAACTGAACTTCAGTATAATACTAATATGATAAGTTTAGGTAAAAATTCAAACCGTGCAAAAAGAATTCCATACATGTAAAATAGTTAAAAATACATACGGTTCAGTGTGTGTCCAAAGCAAGTTAGGGCCGAGAACAATAGCCATGTTACCAGGAGTCATCTTGTTTGCATCTTGGTACTCGCTTAGCTTGGCTAAGAATTTGACAAGATATCTGTGGGATTTAAATAAAAGAGTGCATACATTTATACCTTATTTACTCTTTTTTGTCAGACATCTTGTTAAGCTACACACATCTACTAACTCAGAGCTAATGATTGTCATGATAAATTACTTTTTCCCACATATTGTAACTGATTCACAAACTTACTCCTGCTGCTCAATAAGATCAGTGTTATTATTATTTTATTCACATGTAGGTGGTGATATCTGAATTTTTGCTTTTCAAACCTGCTGCTGCTGTTACTTTCCTTGCCTGTAGGTGGTGCTTGTTGAAATGAAAATGCACAGCTGAAACTGATGGTACTAGGGTTTTGTAATTTGATTATACTGTCTGGGCCTGGTTTAGGGTAATTTGCATCAATGACACTTTGACTCTTTTTGTCTTATTAGAGAGCTTGGCAGGCCAGTGAAATGTTGCCAAGGTTTTCATATTGACAAACATCATGCTGACTTGGACAGGCGTGTAAACAAAATCTTACTTTCCTGCTATGGCATCTTAATGCTTTTCTTTTTTTTTATAGTAGTAGGGTCACATGGGAACATGTTCAAATAATAGGACAGAAGATATGGGAAAGTGACTGACCTGAAATTGTTCAAGTTGTCTATAGGGAGTTTTTCACATGCTGCCATTAATGCCTGTAGTCTCTTGTCCATATCTTGAATGCTGGGGAAATAAAAAATCATTATGTTTTACTGTTGCTCCACTTCTTAATAAATGTTTTCATTTTGGCAGTTAATACCCCTTGTATAAGGACTTTGGACTATTTTCCATTTTTCATTGTGGCTAATGGCATAATTCAAGAAAATGCTTTTAATAAGAAAACAGCAACTCACTTGGAGGCCTGAATCCATTCATCATAAAGTTCAGTGGTCATCAGTGGCTCAGGGAGCTCACGGAGGTATGATTTCAGAGCCCCTTTGGGTGAGAAAAAACAGGGAGAGAGCAAAAACTGGTTAGCTTTTTTTGTTAGAGGAGGGGAGGGTTGTTTTCTCTCTTCAGAGTACTGGAGAGGCCATGCCCCATATCTCCACTCCCCTCCAGCAGGCCCTTGCAGCTAGTGCAGCTGCCAGATTCAGATTGCTCAACACAGATTTCATGCTAATGTGTGAAATGGACAGCAATATCAGAACAAAAAGCCTTCATGAAATGAGCACTGAGGGCAGAGCTGATGGAGACTGCTTCGTAACTGAACTGCCAACTAGGGCCAAAATCAATCTAAAAACCTTTTTACAGTGCAAATTACATTTCCACATCATAAAATAACTGTTGTGGAGTAAAAATATTTTCCTTTAACATAGATGTATTTTACAATGTTTTTTTCTGACTTACAATGACAGAGTGTAGGGGTTGTTGTTATGAAAATGGTCTTTGAACAAGGCATTTGTGTGGGTGTAGTTCACCTGCGATGGCGTGTGGGTCGGAGGAGTACTCCTGCACATCCAGAACTCCACAGTCTAGGGATGCTTTCAGCTTCTTTAGCTTGGAGGCTGACGGAGCCACTCTGAAGAGGCCCTGCAGCCCACACACAGGAAACACATAATCATGTGTAATTATCAGATCTAACATTACCTGTGCATGAATGCTGTACAGAAGTAATAGTCTCTATTGTTTCGGTCGATCGTCATCAGTCGATGATAAATAACACAGTAACATACTGGTGGTTTTACATGTTTTGTAGGCTATACTTATTTTACTGTCACCTACTTTCAAAAGCAAACCATATGACTTTAATTGATCTAATTACCACAAACAAAACCATGTAAAAGATGATTAGTAACCTCAATCTCACAGCCATGGTACTGTTTATTTTACTCAACATTAAAAACCCACAAACGATGTTGTTCCCTGTTGCAAAGATGTTGCTTCTTGCCCTCTCTCTTCTTCCTTAATTTAATTTAATTTCAATTTTAAGGGCAAGAAGATAAGAGCCAGTATAAGCTTTCCAGTCTGACAAGGTAAGATAAAGTCAGCTTTAAACTATTTACTGACTATTGGAAGTAACAGCAGCTCTGTTCTTTAAGATGGCCGTGTGTGTGTGTGTGTGTGTGTGTGTGTGTGTGTACCCTTTACCTCCTCTTGCATGCCACACTCTAACAGCATGGTGACACAAGCTTCGATGGGGAAGGCAATCTCTCTCCCACTAATATTCAGGTGTTCCTCCAGAGACTTGCCAAACGACGGCTTCTCCACCCATGCCTCTGCAACACAAAACAGCATATTGAATCACACACAGACACAAAAAACCTACGCACTTTAGCTGCATCTTCTGCTGGACGACTTTAGACCAATGACTGTATATAAAGTTTGGAGACACTTTTTGTGAGAACCTCTAATGACAACATACATTAATTAAACCCTGACTGCAATTTACTGTGACTTTAATAGTTAGATTACAATTCAGTGTTTCACTGGTGCCACGTCTCTATTTCTGGTATTTACTGTATTAGGGAAATGTGATGTTTAAGCTCTCTGTTTGGTTTATCTTAAATATGAAGGTGAATAATTATAGCTTAATGAGATTGTTATGTGACACGTCAGGTCTATCAACTCCAATACTTCTCATCTTGATATTGCCTCAGGTGCAGAATTGGAGCAGATCTCTACACACACACACACAGTGCAAGACTCACCTTGGTGAGCTTTAATCTGGGGCAGGACACTTTGAAGAATCTCTAATGACTTCCTGTGATATTCTGCCTGTGTTTCTATCAGCTATGAAAGGGAACGGCAGGAGAAGAGATTATAACAAACAATCCATGCCAAAAGTGTATAATATAATGAAGTTATGTTATTAGATAATCTACAATGTGCTAATATAGGGGAAAACATATTTTATTTGAAGAAAAGAAATAAAACTATAATATTTACTGTATTTTCCTACTGGGATTACAACTTTGATGATAACATATACTTACTGTCTGAAAATAGTTTGCATAGTCTATTTCTTTGGCCACAAAACTGTACATATCTGCTGACAACTGGTCCTGAAAAAGAAAATAGACAGAAACCATCCCATAAAAATGATCTCACCTACATATAACTGTAATTCCTGGCATTGTGGTCCACATGTGTCTCATATACATGCAGGAGGGATATAAATCAAATGGAGAGCAAAGGAGCTGGAGGAGAGAATAATATTCAAGTGGATCTGATTGGTGACTCACCCTACAAATCTCCATCCGATTGGCTGCCTCCTCCATCTCCTCTCTGAGGGATTCGGCCTTGGCGCCGGGCTGCAGCGTGCTCGGGTGACTGGATGACTTGGACGACTGCTGATATCTATGGACATGACAAAAAAAAGCCACTGCATTGGATATGTCATGCTTCCTGCACAGACATTTAAACTTAACCCTATATTTAAAAAAATAAATCTCTTAAATGTGGATGTCCTTTACCTTGTCCGAGCGGAGTCCATGTCCAAGACAAGTTTAGCTAAGTGCTTCCTCTGTTTCTGGATGTTGGGAATGTCCACCTACAAAAGAAAATTAAGTGGAGGATTAAAGTCAGCTCAGAGAATAAAAGTGCATCACTTTTATGTAAATGAAGACCATATTCTGCTTGTAATTTCAAGTTAATAACATCAGATATACAAAAAAGTGACAGTGTGGCCCTGTAATTCATATCAGGAAGGTGTTATGTCTTAATTGGTGCATTAAGTAACAGCAGTGCCAGCTTACCTCAGCGAGCACATAGAGAGGCTCCACCACATCTCTCTCTATCTGGAACTCAAACTGGATGAGCTCCTGGGCCAACTTCTCTTCTGTCTCACCACACAGGTTCAGCATCTTTCTGTTTGGTCACAAAGTCAAGGCAATCAAATGCAATTAAAATGCAGACAAGGGTAATGAGGACAGAGTCAACTTCAATAGCCAAATCAATAATTAAAGACTTAAAGACTCTGTGTGTGTGTGTGTGTGTGTGTACGCTAGGGAAGTGTGTGAGCAAAGGCCTGCTAACTACTATAAACTTACCCCAGGAGAGAGTCATCCCCCAACACTGCAGCCCCTTCTACCATACACTGTGCCAGGATCGTGAGTGGTAGTTTTTTCTGATAGTAGAGAGAATAATAATAATACTAATATTATTAGAGCTTCAGTAAGAATCGTACAAGATTATGAATAATGTTATGTTGAATCAACACACATCACATCACACCACTTGTCAGTGTCTAAGAGAATGATGGATGCAGGTACTCACAGAAGGTGACTTGACAGATCTCTTCTCCATCTCAGTCCCCTGCTGACCCTGCAGGCAAGCAGTCAGCTTCTTGTGAGTGCTGTGTGTCACCTGTTTGACCAGATCCAGACGCTTCTCCACCTGGAAGAACACACACACATCAGAAACCCACACATGCACTCATGTATTACCATAGACACACCACTGACAACACTGTACTATAACAACACATCTGTCATCTCTCATGCAGCATCATAAATCAGCACCTGCTACTGCCTTCATGGCATAGATTGGCAGTACACAAGTTATGTGCTCAGACAAAGGTTATATTCCTTAAGGCAGGCCTGTTATTATTATGATTCATTGCATTCAATTGTACTTAAAAATGACAACAAATTAAAAAGAAATTGCTGGTCACTCAAAATAAGCAATTTAAAGGCATCGTCTTGGGTTGTGCCAAGTTGTGATGGACATTTGTCACTATGTTAGACAGTTCATTAACTTAAAAAAAAAAAATTAGAAAATGAAAATAATCATTAGTTGCAGACTCAGACTGAGTGTGCCCATGAGAGGTTGTGAGATGATTAAAGGAATAAGAAAGAGGAAAAACAAAATTTGCTAAAAAACTTGTTTCATTTTCTGACTTTCTCTTACATTTGTTTTTTTGTGAAATACTGGAGTGTACCTGTTCCAAATGAAACAACCTGAGATGGAATAATCTCTTTAATTGCCTCTTTAATTGAACTGCAAACAGACATATGTAACCTGTGATGAGACCTTGCTTCGCTTTAAGGGGCCACAAGACAAAAATACTGTAACTACTGATCTCCCTCATAGTCAAACTAATCAAAAAGCCATCATAATCACAATTATTTACACCTGTTAATATAACACAGCATGAACAATGACAGGACTAATTGCTAAGAGACCTTCATTTACAGTAATCAATCACCTTGTTCGCAGGTGTTGTGATCGCCCTCCTGGCTCACACACACACACACACACACACACACACACAAACACACACACTCTCTCTCACACACACACACACACACACACACACACACACACACATTTGTGTTTTCATCACTTTTGGGGACATTGCAATGACTTCCCTGGAGACTTACGCTAACTATTACCACTACTTGCCTAAACCTAACCCTTACCCTAACCTTAAACCAAGTCTTCACCCTAAAAGTCCCTGGGGACTTGCATTTTACCCCCATAATGAAGGGGAGTCCCCACAATTTGACTGTGTAAACGGATTTATGTCCCCAAAATATTAGTAATACCCGCCTACGCACACACTCTAACTCCACCGCTCACCTGTAGAAGGTCCTCGCTTAACACCTCCGTTTTTTCTGCCCTGGAAAGATAAAAGTGTAAAACCGTTAGGATATCCAGGGGAGACAACATGAACATTAGCTGATGCTAGTATTTTTAAACAAACAACGGTACATTAGCAACAT
The DNA here is from genome assembly GCF_020085105.1 of Siniperca chuatsi. Lineage (NCBI taxonomy): Eukaryota > Metazoa > Chordata > Actinopteri > Centrarchiformes > Sinipercidae > Siniperca > Siniperca chuatsi. The sequence continues at coordinate 10,809,309 of NC_058062.1, forward strand.
TGCGCACATCTATTTCCACTGGATGTAACAGCTCTGTCAATGAATGCAGGTTTGTGCACTGTAAAGTCAGGAAATGTCTGTTACGTCACAAAGATTGAACTTGTTCCTATATACTCCTTCAGGTCACTCAACAAGCTGCACAGCCTGTAAGCTAGGTTTCGTACTCTAAAGTGAGAGCAGAAAACATGTTCATTCTAAAAGACATAAAAAATCAGGAGTCTGAAGTATCCATATCCTATTATTGTCATATGCCTTTTTTTTTAGATTTCTTATGACACACATGGGAGAAAGCTGAAATATTCTAACTGGAGCACATGTGAAGAAATAACATCTCATAATAAAACACTTTTTATAAGTTCATGATGACATGCTAGCTGTATGTAGGTGGAGTTTGTTACTGTGATTTGAGGCACTCTACAAGTCTCACATGTATCCATATGTATTTCATATTGGTGTGTCTTTGTCAAAATGTTTCACAGTTGTGAAATAGTCCCAAAAGTCCCAGCTGTCTTGCATTGGATGTAGACTCATCCACTGATTTTTTTTTTTTTACACATCATCAGTGTGGCAATGCTCTAAAATGGGTGGGCCGCATCCAAGCACCTGTCCCTTTGGAGCATATGTGAGTGTGCATGTGAGTGCATGTGTTTGTGTGGCTGTCTCTGTGAGTCATGATCTTAGACAATACATAAGAACAACATATTAATTATCAGGCAAACTATTCATGCTGCAACCTCACTGGCGTATTCTAACACCAGCATGAGTGAAACAAGCGGGAGAGCAGCGAGCAAAAGCCCCTGATTCAAATATGCAGTTCCCACTGAGGAGCATCGCATCCCACTGTGAATCCAGCAGACTGGGGACTTAGCCAAAGACTGAAGGAAAGGGCAGAGCTGCACTGCCGCTGAAGCAGATAAAACTACTCATCCGGAGTACTGAATGAGCCATAAGCTCAGAAAAACGCAAACCACTGGATATCATAAATATATGGTGTCAGCTCAGTTCAGACAGCTTATATTTTAAGACTTAGGTCCTTTTTCAGCAAGGAGATTTCCCAAAGGAGCTCAATATGTCTTTTATAATCTTTCAAAAAAAGATAAAATAAGCAGATTGTCTCCTAAGAGTACATATATTTTATATTAATTTGGGTTGTTTTCCTTTAAACAAACCTCGACACCTACAACACACAACAATGCACACATCTAAAGCAACAATCCAGCACCTATCAGGACTATCTAATCAGGGGGGAGGATAACATGTACTTCCTGCTCATAAAGGGTTGTAGGCTGACAAGGGAGGGACTGCTTGGGCAGACAGTCTGACCCCCTAAAATGAGTCAAAACCAGACCTGCAGACCCCCAGCAACCACCCAGTGGTGCACATACTCTTTCAGCACTTCCCCTTCCTGTCTGCACAACCTCTTCCTGCTATTGTGCCCCAACCATGCCAATGCCAATTGTGAATAATAGCTTTTTTTGTATAATTTATTTAAAAACAAAATCTTAATTTATCTCACTGTTGACCAAGAGAATGGAAAATACTTTGGTTTGTGTTCTATTATTCATCAGCCAGACAAGAATACATCAGCAGCACATAACTAAAATGCTCTTTTCATGTATGATGCCTCGTCACCAAGTCTGTTAAATACACAGCATTGCAGTTCTGCGTTGCCCAGTACCATTGTGTTGAAAATCAGAAGTCAGAAAATCACAGTCTAAAAATGACAGAAGAGAAGAGAACTGAAGTGTGTCTGTTTAATGTTGACATGTAGTTGAGTATACAGTACATGTTCCATACATTGTTGCCAGCTTTAATGATTTTGGTTATTGGCATCCCCGGTCTCAGTGCCAAGATGTGAGCATAGAGCCATGGGAACTGGGTCAAACCATGTACCAATGGATCTAATCACAGCCAGCCTATTGGGAAACAGCGCACTGAGCTAGGAGGAAAAATACAGGAAAATGTGTGTGTACATGGTTGACTAAGAAAGAAACAGAGAATGATAGCAGAGCGAGAGATTTCTGGCATGATTTGTAAGAATATGTGTGATTGCAGATTGCTGATTACACGACAAAGGGGGATAAAAATAACCCAAGCAGTGCACTAAAGTTTGGCTCGGTTTTGCAGCAACACTCTTAAAAATCTCTAAAACTCCATGTTCTATAAAAGACCTTGCGGGAAAGATTGTCACATGTATTCCATGCCAAGTGTGTAGCCTGGAGGTCTGGGATGTGGCTGTGAGCTTGTCAATGTCTTTCTGGCCTCAGATTGGCTTGTTGAAGTGTCCCTTGGGAGAATCTGGCAGCTGAGGGACCCTAATAGGGGCCCAAGAGCACAGATGGGACAAGAGCTGGCAGAGATACATGGACAACCTGTAAGGCTCTCTTGCCTGGCTGTCAGGAGCTCTACTGATAAGTTAAACCATCAAACTTTCTCAACAATATGACAGCTGCGTATGCTAGAAAGTTTTAATAGTGGGGGACCATCCTATTCATATCACTCTCTCTGTTTGTCTCCAGTGTGTGTTTGTGTGAGTGTCTGAGTGTTATTCTTGAAGGCTTGACTTGACGGAGGGAATGTAGATACAATGCAAACCAAAAGGGTGGGTGAAAAACACACTTAGTTAGTTGCATTTGCTGTTTAAAACAAGGGAATATAAACACAGACATCTGGCATTCTCACTGATGTGGCCATTATAACCTAGACTTCAAACAGATTGTAGCCTATCTTCAAAGACAGCAGACCGTCTTGTTCTTTGAGCTTGTTTGTTTTCAGACAGTGGTATTTCCTCTTAGGAAAGCAGTATCGTACATAATCGGCCTGCGAAGACACAGGGGCAAAATAGCATTGCATACGCTGGAATACAGGGGGGACTGGGGTTGCTTGGTCCTATAGAACCTGATGTAAAGCTAACTCGCTCGAGATTTTGGAGGTGAGGAGAGAAATTCCTCTCAGCAAATAGTGTGCAGAATGAGTCCTGGGAGGAAAGTAAACACGTGGGAGAGTTGGCAGCCGTGTGGGCGGTGTGCTCATTGTCAACCATCTGCCACTTCGCAGGCATTCCTTTACCTGGAGCTGCTAACAAATACAAACATGGATACACACTCACAGACACACACACATGTGCACACACATCTATAAATATACAGATTAATTAACTAAAGTCAAAATGCTGAAATGTATCAAAAGCTTCCAGACCAACACATACAAAATACTTTCAAAAGCTGACAAATCTGAAAGAACTACAAATCTGTGCAGTACAAACATGCAGAAACTAAAGGAAGATGAATTAGTTGAGACAATATTTACACAGAGAGATCAACTGACAGACTTTGAATAACTCCCTTCCACCTCTGGTATTAACATGAACAAAGTGTTGATAAGAAGGAGGGTCTGAATCTGTTGAGGACATTTGGGCTTGTGTATTTAAAGCTGGCCAAAGAGAAATGTAATTTTATTTTGCATATTTTCCCAGGGACCTTAGACATTCCAAGTCATTGTAATTCCATAAAGTTGGAAGTAAAATGTACCAAATACCCAGCTGACTACTTCGGCTGCACATTCCATACAAATATGTCTATATGTATGTATATAATAAATATTTCTATGTTAATGTTAGAAACCCTTGGGCTCAGCCCCCCTGCGCTGTGCATAGTTTATGAAAGCCTGAATAATCCATGTGGACATCTTCAAAATGTGAATAAAATAATACCCGTAGCTAGCCAACCGTCAGCCACAACATTTTCAGTTTACAGGTCAACAAGATTTGTCTGAACAAAAAGAAAGTGGTCAAACTCTGGTTTGCTCACACTGTTAGCCTGGCTAAGCTAAAAGCTCTTACTCTGGGGCCTGGAGGAGCTGTGCTAGATGCTAGGTTCTCTGCTGCAAGGGGAGGGTAGTGGAGCAGAATGGTGGCCCTGGGCCTCAACAGGGCACCACACGGCCTGGAGCACTGGCATGGGATCCACAGTCAGCCACACACACAAACACACACATACATACACAAACACACACACACACACACACACACACACACACACACACACACACACACACACACACACACACACACACACACACACACACACACACACACACACAGCAGTGTTCATGGTAGAGATTCTCTCTGAATCTTTCTCCATTTAATGTTTTTTTTCCCCAGACCTTTGCTGTGCAAATGCATCTAGAGGCTCACTCCGTTTCCTCCCAGATGACAAGGCGGCGGGCTGGATACAAGGTTACTAAAACAGAAAAACCCACTTACTGTAGTTGTCCAGCAAACTAGGTCACAGTTCTGTTAAGTATGCAAGAATAACTGTGAGAGGAGTGTATACACACATGCACACAAGTGTGCACATGCGTACACAAGAAACACACACATGTCCAGAGAGGGAGTGAATGAGAGAGAAAGAGAGAGAGAGAGAGAGACCCTGCAGCATTCAGCAATGTTTCACTGGAAACACAAGCAGTGAGTTATCTCTAATAACTTTATTTATGGTGAATAATCTCCACAAGAAGTACTCTGCTCTGTGACTGAACTGTGTTTTTACACTGCCCGAGCACACACACGCTGCACCTAAACAATGTCAAATGTCCAGCAGAGAGCACCAAATAGACAATAAAGTGCTATATTGCCACCCAGGCCATAAATGAAAACATTGTCACAAGCCGTCATTCAAGTGGATTGGCAAAGCCAAATGAATGTGATGAAACAGCTAATACCAAATGAGCGTTTCTAGGAAACCAAAGCAAACGTAAAATTTCACATCTACTGTATAGAAAATGGAGATGGAGAATCATCTTCTATAATTGAGAAGCAAAATTTTACATGTAAAAAAGAAACTCTATTGTAAAATCAACGAGAGGTAAACAAAACCGAAAATTGTTATTAGTGGATTAGTGCTTCCTGTTTTGAGCCTATTGGCATTCCTGAATGGAAGGAAGTGGGCATGCTGATAGGGAGTCACCCGGCTCCTTAGGAGAACTTAGTTATTTCTAACAACAATGCCACTCTACTGTAGCTACTCTTACTTATAGCTGTTATTCTTAGAATAATGCAGTAGCTAAATGAATGTACAGTAGCTAAGGCCTTGGGTTGTACACCACTAAAAATCAATTAGACTTATAAGCAGTGCACAGACCCCTATGTTATATGTTCAGTGAGAAAATCAGTAAAGCTTTTATTTTTTATATATATATATAAATATAATAAAATGTATGTTTATTAGATTGAATTGTATATATATATATATATACAATTCAATCTAATAAACATAAATTTAACCTAATGATGAACAAAAATGTTAGTGAAATAAAAGAATGGGACATTATGTTACTTTAACAGTACCACTTGGAAAGTTATTTGTCAAAAGGAAGGCTTACAGTATCTATGTGTAGTGCATTAAATCCTCTTTAGACCCTGTCTTTTTCCTGAATGCCTCACAGCTTGAATTGCATCTGATTCATTTGCTGCATTTCAGTCAGGCCCTGAGGTCACTTCCTGTTGGAGATGAGATCATGAGCAACAGACTGGGTCAACCTCGACACCCGTGATACAGGGTGGTCGTGATCAAACCCACTTTAATATGCAGCAGGTCAATAAAGACAAAAAGTAAAGTGCAAATGAGAGTCTGTTGGGAGCGAGCAGCCGTCCAAAGCTGTTTGTGTGCCATGTTGTTTCTTCCATACGTGCTTTTATAATACACTATTGCTGAGATTGTAGTGGCTCACCAGAATGGGGGATCTTTAAGAGGTTAGTTTTTTGAGGGAATCAGCGACATAGAAAGGGAGAAACAGCGCTTCAGTCTGATATTACATCATCTCTCTTTTGATGGCCAAAATGGCCCCTTGACAAAGGCTCTTTATCACTAACTCTACCCTGTAGTAAGCTGTCTCTGAGAGGCACTGACGGGGTTATGGGAGGGTTATCAACATGGACATCTGATACTAGCACTGAATGGCACTATACAATTACAACAATAGCTTGTGCTTTAAATAAAGATACATGATCTGAAACACAAGTAATGACTAATTTCTGCTTGCTGATGGCTACTGCCTCAAAACTACATAAAACTCCTGCCAAAAAGGGCCTTGACTTGTTAAATAATATGCTGAGAGTGTACTTTCCAGTCAAGATTTAGCAAATGTGATTAGCCAGAAACTATACAAAAGTGAACCCAGAAGAGCAGTGAATCATCTGCCCTGTGAAGGCCACTCGCTCTAAGATCTCCACAGTGTGTCCTCATCTGATAAGCCAGTAAATCAAGGCAACGAGGTGGAGGGAAAGAGAGAGGAGAGAAGGAGATGTCACATTGGCATGCAACAGGGATGCCTCTTACATGTCATGTTACCTGTCAGCTACCATATGCTCTTTTAGAGTCCCGCACACATTTTTGCCAAGAGGTGCATGTGCATATGCTGCATTAAACGTAAAAACAGGCAAAGAGGTTATTTTTTATGCTAACAGAAGTGTGTTTATGAGATTAATATGTTAAGGGATACATTGATGATTCAGCATAATCTTTTCTTTTCTGTCCTTTTGTCAGCATTAGAGTAAAGGAGTACTGCAAGTACTCAAAGTGCATACACATTAACATGCAAAGTAAAGTATACACAAACATGCACAGAGACATTTCATAATGTTTGCCTTGTGTCTGTCTTTCTCTCCCTATGTTTCACTCTTCTTTGGACACTTGTCTTCTATCTAATCTATGAGAGGCCAGCATGCAAGCTCACTGGTAACGCATTCACCTACTGCGTCACATTGTCAGATGGAAGAGAAAGAGAAATAGAGTAAGAGTGAGAGACAATGCGGGAGAGAGAAAGCATCTACAACTCATCTGCCAGACCACAAATGGCAGCCATTTTCTGGTAATTGCACTGTGGAGTGGTGAGCTAAAGCCTACCCTAAAGGCATGAGCAAGAAGAATGCTATTACCAGACACTAGTGATATTGGTGAACATCATACAGGTGAGTGATGCAGAGTGTGAAGATGGGTGGGGGTTGAGAGGCAGTTTGTCAGGAGGTTAGGGCTGGAGACAGTGGTGCCCTTTTCAGGTATAAAATGGAAAAAAAGCTGTTTTCCCCCTTTCTTTCATGTGTGAAATTCACTTATTATACAGCATGACATACAGACTTACAGACTTGTATCATGGCATATTTTACCAGGCTGTCCTAGACCTAGATAGGGCAGTGAGTTGGGAATAGAGAAATAGGTCAAGAGAAATGGAGGGTGGAAGCTGGCTGAACCGAAGTAAGCTTTTCCTGGCTTGTTTGGTGTGTGTGAGAGCATCAAAAATTCTAATGCATATTAAAGACAAACTCAAATACTTGTAAATGAGGCCTCAATAAAGGCTGAACTACCAACTACCAAAAATGATAGCTTAAGTTAATAAAAACATAAGAAAATAACAAAAATAAACAAAAAAAAAATCAGGCATAATTTCTGCGACACCCTTTTGTCTCTTCCACTGTACCATAACACATTTCTTTTAGCTATAGCGTATGCATGGCTGCACATCCTCCAGTGTGAAGTCTTGCTCCAGAGAGGTGATTGGTCTAGCTGGTAATATCATGACATGGATCTCACCCAGGCAAGCGGCGGCAGCAGCAGCAGCCTCGGAGAGCCAGAGGAATGCTGACACAGCACACCTGATCGCCAACCCCCCACTGAAAAAGAAGACCTTCAATCTCCATTACATATAAGACACACATAAAAAATACTCCAGGCAATACTGTCAATGCTGAAAGCCTCGCCATTACAGACATGATAATACATGCCAGAAAGAGCTGAGTAGATTAAAGGTCTGCAGATATAAAAGCTTACTCGTTAATAATAATAATTAATGGAGACATACTCCTGCTAATACGCACACCGATTCTTGTTATCTACACACCATCTCCATGGAGTGTGTTCAGCAACCATTAAAATCTCCCTCCCTCGCAGAAAATGAACTCAAGTGCTGTGTGAAGCAAGGACAGGGAGAGTGGTAGAATTGTAGCATGACAGGAATGTTTGGTGTGTGAATGTGTTTACATTAAGATGCCTCATTTATCTGCACATACACACATTTGTCTGACCCCACCTGCTGATCCTGCACTAACACACCAAGACGTGTGTGCAAGGACACATGGATCCAAACACAATGTCACAACATAATATACTCACACACACTCACACATTTGTCCTCTATGGGTGGTACTATCAAGGGACATTACCATGGTTAGGATGCAAACATAAAAAAGAGCCATTCAAAACTAGCCACATACATGAACCATGCCTCAGCACAACACCTCTTTAACTCAATCAATACAGGAGAAAGTGTCAAAGTCTTCAAACACATGCAAAACAAGATGGCAATAAACAGCAGGCTGACCTTTAGGGAGCACATACTCCTGCAGATTGTTATTTTCTTAGCAACATAAAAACACTTTTGCTGCACCTTATGGTACCATGATTGTGTGTAATGATGTGTGGTCTTGCTTCATTCCTTGGCATTCAACTTGCCTAGCTGGCCCAGGTTGTTAGAGATGGTACAGCTTTGACTATCCCTTTTTTCTCATCTCTCCCTGTATGACACCACCAGTGTTTGACGCTGCTCAAGATCACCAGAGGGTCAGACCTGATACACCTTGCCCTGATCCAAAGCATAAATCAAATGTCATCTAACAGAAGCTCCACTTAGTATGAGGCAACGGACAGTGTAGAGCTGTGGATTTCTGATTATGCTTTGATATGAGGGTTTGAGAGTGGCAGTCCTGGCTGTGAACAATAGGTACCATTAGCAGGGGGCCAGGGCTGTTCAGGGGGAATGCTGTTGCTCATTATGGCTTGGTGGTACACCTCAGACAGACCACCCCAGCAGGTTGCTGTTGCTGCGCTTAAGCTTCAGAAAACAGCAGAGTGTGAGAAGAATATTATACTCACATCAGCACCGGCATGTGGGGAGTGCAGTCAAATAAGGCTGTATAAGTGAACAAAGACACGCACACACACTAATGAGTCACACAGAAATGATTATAAAAAGACTGGAGCTAGAAAAGGCAGGCTGAACCAAGGGGCAACTGACAATGATAGCACAAACAGAGCCTGCAAGGTGTGTCCCCTCCCTTCTGAGTGCATGCCACTCACACAGCCTTGTAAAAATAATGACCCACACCCCCCAAGCAGAGAACACCTCCTGGTTCAGTGCTGCTTGTCAAGCTGCTCTGCCTCCCTGTGAGGTGAGCAAACGGCAGGGGGGTTCAGAGCCAACCAGCTGCAGGGCAAATACAAACAAAATTAAAACAAAAAGTGTTTTAGATAAATGCCAGATGCGGAATACGACCTTCAGGAATTCACGCACTTGATAACCCACGCCTAGAAGGTGCTTTCCTCCTCACAGCTGATATTACTGCGTAATGAAAACATTGCGCCTTTTTCCATTTTCCCTCACGTCGCAGCCCACACCGCATCCGTCTGCATCACTTTCACCTACTGATAGGTTCTGTGACAGGAGGTATATTTAATCACACCATAACTTCACAATTGCTTGTTTTACATAATCCAGGGGTGATACCTTGTCTTAAAGAGAGGGTCGTTTCCGTGACTTTCTGCGAAAGTCTATATTTAAGGTATTTCCGTGGGCAGATTGTACATGGGGCAATGCGCCTACACGCTGCCTATGCGGTAGCCTCCTCCTATGGACATTACGCATAGGAGCACCAAAGGCGTTTTGAACATGAGGTATTCTTTTGTTCCTCTGAATTAGTACGATTGCACTGACCATTGTCTTTTCCATATATTCCTCCTGATAACATATAACAGAAATCATATTTGCATGTATGTGATTCACATCCTATTGGGGCCATACAGGGGGTTTCTCTTCCCTTTGACTTGGCCAGGCGAGAACAGCGCACGGAAAGGGTTTGCTTACCTTCCCACCGTTTGGTTGGCGAGCTGTCGCATCCGATTAAATTGCTTCTTCATCTTGTATTTTCTGCGTTAACACCTACAGGGGGAAATATTCCGCATTATTTCTCTCAATATAACGGTCCGTGTTCCACAGAGGCGCAACACAAAATCCAATCTGCCATATTTTCCTTCCCTCATCGCAAACTGCCAACGCCGAAAACTTATTCCACGATTACATATTTTCAAATGATATTTTTTTCATCTACATTTGCCCCAATGCCTGCGCAGGGATGCTGGACCAATTCACCGCGGGCACTCACAGGCAGATAGCGACAGCCGTGACAAGTAGCGGCTGCGCAGCAATGCAGTGTGGGAAATGTAGTAAATCAAGGCTAATGCTCAATAAAGAAGCCAATCTTGCCAGTTCCCAGAGGTCTATGAGGCGTGTTTTCTGTGGTCATAAATGGTCATCAAAAGGGAAATAATTAAAAAAATTATGTTTAATACTTATACCTGCATAGAGAGGCATTTTTCTTTTTATATGTTTTCTGTGATTACACTAATGTGTTATAATTTGCTATTCTATCATTTCACGCCCCTGTAAAATTATACAAGTGTACACTAAAACCGTCATTGCTGCGAGTCAGTCTAGCTAACACCTCCATCTAGTGTCTTTTATGTGCCAATGCAGCTAAAGGATACAAAGTGGTACTTAACTAATTCTTAATTTCATAGAACAAGTTAAAGAACAAATTAAATATTCTATACTTTGGTTAAAGTTGTAGTGTTCTTAATGTGACCATTTATTATAATAAGAATATTAAATACATTTTTAAATACATTTTTCTTTCTTATCATAATTGTATGTTGGTGCGTGTGTATTGCTGAAAATGTGAAGTATGAAAGGGTCCTTCATTTTAGTTTTTTCCTTTCATAGAGTTAAAAGTGTTGGTAAGTTCTGACTTTGTTGTGATTAGATGTGGACTCTGTGCTGCTTTTAGGTTAGCTGTCCAGAAGGGAGCAGTCTTGTCTTATAAATCACACTACAGTGTGAAGCACCAGCTTTGGCATCATGTCTGTTACCATGAAATATGTTCAAACACAAGTGACATGCCACATAAAATGCAATGACTGTGCTTGTCTTGGTGTATTTTATCTACTGAGTACATCAAAGTATTTTCAACATCTGTGAAATTTAAAAGCATCTTCTAGTCACACGGCAAATTCCAAAGCAGCTTGAAAATTGACACAAGACTTGGAGGCTTTGAGTAGAGCCATGACCACACAACATGCTCCTGTCTGTGCTGTGAACAGGACAGAGCAGTTACAGCCCCGAGTCAGGAGTGCTGCCTTCTGGCTCAGTGTCATACGGCCTTAATAGGCCAACAGGTGGGCACACCACTGTCATAGGATTCAGAGGCCTAAGGGAGTAAATGATACAGAGAAATGGCTGTTCTCTGCCCTCATTAATCTCACAAGTTGGAAATTGAGAGGGGGCCGGAGGATCCTTCAGCCTTGATCTCAACCTTTCGACCTTGTCAGATCATTTGTTTTCATTAGTCCCCACTGAGACGAACTGGCCAGTCCACCCCAAAAAAAAAAAAAAAAAAACACAGGAACATTTTTGAAAGAATCTGCAGGGGTCTTCCCGACTCTAATCCCAACCCCCAAAACCAACTGCTCTAGTGTGTCTCTGGACACTTCTGAATCAGCAGGGATGATTCTTCACATCCGCTGGCCTGTTTCAGAAACTCTCTCACTGGTAATCCCTCCACACTGATCAATATGCCCTCGTGTAGAGAAACAGCAGGGGTGAACATAAAGTCAAACTACAAGGGAATTGTGAGGTGGATTTCAACTCATAAATATCATTAAAAACTTCCCATGTTTAAAATCAGTTTGTAGGGTGCATCTCTTGAGAGCACAACAAGAAATACATCTGAACGACAATTCTTCATCTGGTCTCCTGCCGTTCCTGTCAGTGAGTGGGATGACTAAATGTTCTTCCTCTCACTCTAATGCTCCTCTACTGGGTAGCAGGGGACTAATTGGCTCCCCAGTTCACCTAATGAAGCCTTCTCTCAAGTCATACCCTCCCCACCTGATGAGCCATTGCTGATACTGATATGTGGGCTGCACTTTGACAGTGACCTGGTCAGACAGATGCCCCATGGTTCCAGCACTGAGGTGTGGTATTACAGTCATTCCTGCAGAGCAAAACTTACAAGACCTTTGCATGCAGCCATTAGATGGGTTAGGTCTTGGTGGAAACAAAATGTTGGTGCATCAAGTGTTAGCTTTGCTCAAAACAAACAAGGGTAGGGCATTAGGAAGGACCTAATGGCACGTTATGCGCTCAGGTTAAAAGCTGCCCAGTCAACAGAGGGGAAGATTGGTGGGATCGCCACATACATTATGCTTGTGTTTTGTCTTCAGACACGCAGCATTGTATTACCCAGATCCTTCAGTCTGGGTGTGAGGGGTGGGTTGCTACAAGCCTTTGGTCTGTCATTAAAGAAAAGTGTGACACATTCATCAAGGAGGTGTGTGCAAGGCAACAGGCAAGCACCACGAGTTGTACACCCTCTGGCTATAACTCATAGTCCTGCTTTTAATCCATATAAATGTATGTTAAATCCACATCCAATATAATCAGGGATCAATCACTGATGTTACAATTTGAGTCAGACAACTTGCAACAAGCATAGAGGTATGCTTCTCTTTGTAGTTGATAAAGTTCTTGTCTCTTGAAGGCTGGGTGTGGAGAGACAAAGCTCACCATAGGCATTAACGCCAGCCTTTTAGGAAAGCCTGAGCACTGAGGCCAGACTTTGTGGTGTGTCTTTAAAGGGTTATCTAGGGCCATAATGAGCCCCAGCAAGCCCAGCGCCAGGCCTAATGAAAACGCTGTGACATCTGAGGGGGAAAGATATTACAGGTCTAAACTACGGGGGCTTTTAACATGCATCAAAAGAAAATTATGGTTATCACAAACACCTTTCAGACACTAAATGCAGGTCTGCCGGCAAGTCCGCCTGGAGTTGAGAGACATGAGCTGAGCACTAAACACTGATGGCATGTTGGACACTCAGCATCTGCAAATAAACAACCAAGAGATGTAAATAAAACATGAAACTGCTTCATTCTCTGGACAAAGGAGAAGACGACGGTGGCTTCAACACTTTAACAGGATAACTCATGGGTTCTATTCATAAGGTCTGGACGTTCAACTGAGAAGATGGTGCTTTCATGTCAGCTATCAAGGTGTCACCTTCCACAGCACACCTTTCATCACTTCTAGGATGCACACTTACTGTAATAGGTGGTAATAGTAGCTGAGAGCTCAATATGTAGAAAGAAGGAGCAATTAGATTGTTAAAGACAACGGAAAACATTTTTATTACCTTCAATTTACCCTGAAGATACAACTAAGATTAAATCATTCTCAAATATTCTCCAAATCTGTCAGAAACCTATTGCAGTATGCTTTGGGTTTGAAGGCTGGAAGGTGCTGCTGCTTCACCATAAGGCAAACAAAGATAAACAATCACATGATGTGAACACTGTTATAACCTGTGCAGCTAAAGCTGAACCACTGAAGCACTGTCGTGCTCTATAAACCAAGTACATCTATGGTCAAGTCAACTTTATTTTTATTGCTTTGAGATACATTGCCATTGTGATACAAAAGTACAAATAAAGAAGGAAGTAGAACATGGGACACCAACAGCAATTTAAAGATGTGCTAACAGTATATATACAACACATCAGATCAAGTAAGAAGTTGTTTTAGAGAAGTTGTAAAAAATGTCAACTAATTTAACTAATCTGATGGTTTGGGGAAAGCTATTCCCTCATAGATGTATCATTTACATGGTCTAATCTAATACAGTATATCCATGGGCACTGTGAAACAGAGTTAACCTTGACAGAGTTAACCTTCAGTATGACCTCACTAAACTCCTCATGGTGTGAGTTTCATGGCCCGAGTGTCAGTTATAACAACTCTACATTACATAAAGAGCCTTCATTATGTTTATCAGCCTTTAGCATATAAACAGTAAGGAGTTCACAAGAATGACAGGTATTAGCCTGTGGCAAACTCATTGATGCATTGAGTCTTATGATAATACTACGTTCCTAGCATGCTACTCTCTGCCACCTCTTCTTGAATACCAACTCAATAACTGTTTGCTGGGGTGTGGTGAGCTACAGCTGCAGTGAATTGTGAATATATTTGTGTTCAGAGACAGAGCGTGTACATACACGCAAGCACACACACGTAATAAATGGTAGGTTTTGCTTGAAAGAGAGCATGAATAGAGAACAGATGTCTGTGAGAAAAAATGCCTTTTTCTGTTTGGGGGATCGATATGTAGAACAGAGCTTAAAATGGATCCTTTTAAACTCAAGTTGATACACTTTTAAAGAGGGATCAGTCATCATGAATGATCAGGTACCTGTCATTGTGTTTTATGGTTATGGTTTTTACTATATGATTATATTTATTGTATTTTATTATATATTATAAAGGCCGATCCAGGAACAGGCATTGCAAACTAGCTTAAGCTATAAATGCTGTGATAAGTGGCATTGATTTATTCTATATATCGTAGAAAAGGTTTCAGTCATAGTCATCTGGACACTGTTTTCAGAATCAAGACGTTTGGCTCCCATCCGGAAGTCATTCTCAATTGGGATCCGGATGGGAGCCGAAACGTCTTGATTCTGAAAACAGTGTCCAGATGACTACGACTGAAACCTTTTCTACGATAGAACACTCCTGGACGAATGAGGGACTACACCGTCTTTATTCTATATACTTTTTTCTATATATTTTTAAAAATAGACTTTTTAAAATATAGTTTTATATTTTTTTTATACACTCCCTATAGATGTATAGATGTTACTGTACCTGTGTGATGCTTGTATTTTAAGATGACCTCACTCAAGATGGCAATTCACAATACTACGACAAAAAATGCAATGCAAAGATTATAAATTAACAGCTCACTGTAACACTAATCAGTGTTCCAACAATTGAAAAAGGTTAATGATATTCAGTAATATTGTTACTGTATGTGTGTTAACTCCACATCTTAATATTGTTGCAGGTGTAGCTGGAAATACCCACACACTGCACATTTGATATGAGACCAACACTTGTGGAAACCAAGGCCTTGAGGTAGCCTTGGCATTTCATGGATCTGAAAGACAGATTGAGCTCAGATGGTCCAGGATTTATGATGTGAGGCGAGCAACCTGAGGGACAAGCCAACCCCTCGCCGGGCTGGCAGCCACTAGAATGATAGAGAGATTTACAGACAGGATATTATAGCTGATTGCTCATAGACCATGGGAAAAGTTAAATGGACATGGAGCACGCAAATACCATATCCTTTCAGCGGGCTTGAAAACTGAATTAGAGGGCTGGATCCCACAGCACTTGTTCTAACTTAAAGCTTTAGAGACAAACTGAACACTAAATGGGTCGATAAATCAAATGTTCAGAGAGCTCTGCATCCCTGAGTTAAGACCTGTGTAGTGTACATTTGGCAAAACTGCTCAAAATCTTGATCGTGACCTCAGGAACCTCAGAAAAATGTATACCAAATTTATGTGGTTTATGTGGTTTATGGCATTTGCCCACCCTTACTGCTGTAGTATGTACTGTAAATCTGGAAGGGGTTGAATTTTCAATGGACTGTCACAACCCTTATGAAATATGCATGCACTAAACAGGTTTCTAGCAGCAGTGTGTTTATCCAATGCTAATGAGCGTGGTTAGCTGTGCAGAGAGAGTTCATAATCGTCAATGCACTGTTTGTATTGGCTTCATACAACTTCTTTATGCTTTGTTAATGTGGGATCAGTATAATATCATTAAAATGAGTGTTTGTTGTGGACATGAAGTACAATAAAGTTAAGTTTGCATGTTAAACGTCTCAGGATTTGTGTTCAAAAGCTTGAACTTAATGTCATAATCAGCCTCTTTTCCTGTTGACATTGGTGTTCAGGAATGTAGGAGGCATCAACGTCAGCGTAGGAGCTTCGATGACTGACTGACCTGACTTCCCTCAACCCTGAGCTGAACTCCATTAAGGGCTGCCTGCAGTCTGTAATTTTACCAACAGCCTCTTATCATGTTTGTCTTGTGTCTTCCTCAGGGGGTTGAGTACTTGCCCACAGACCAGCTTTACTTCATTTCAGCTGGCTTTCCACAGAGAATAAATCTAACGAATACGACAACTGCGTGACTGATTGAAAATACAACTAGAAGACTGAAAAAAGACTTTGTACATTTCTAATGAGTGTAGTTCAGAGACAAACAGCATGTGTTTGAGCTATTACTGAATTATTTAAGTGCTTTGCTGGAAATGTCTTGAGTTAGTAACTTTAAATCAGAGCAGCGATTGCATTCTTACTAAGCTTTAAACTTTGAACTTTGCACACTGAGCCTCCAAGGATTGTTTACTGTTCACAAGGAATTACAAACAATATCCACTCCACTACATGCAGTTTAGTACAACTATAGTTAGTTAGTTCTGTTATTTATTGTCATGCACACAGAAGTGCCTATCCCACATGGGTTGCAGTGGTGAAACATTTGTCAGACATGAACATAACTTCTTCATATAATATTACATTGCAAACAAATAATTTTGTTCCCCTCCAAAACATAGCTCAGTTTTTTTTATAAACATCAATCCAGAAGAACTAATCAGAAATGAACATTTTACTAAAAAGAGTAGCCCTTAAATTATCATATAATGAACAATAGAACAACTTCATCTTCAATATTAACCTAAATAACAGAACAAACAAAGTCTTTCCTCTTCAGGGAGACCAGTAAACCTGCCTGTTTCTATAGATACTCATAATAATAATATACTAAATAACAAAAAACTTTATTTATACAGCACTTTTCAAAACAAAGTTACAAAATGCTTTACATGGTTGAGACAGGAACAAGATGTACTTGAATACTAACTGTGTGTAACTGTGCACACAAAGATCTTTAACTTTTAGTTAAATTCCACTTCTAAGGCTCTCCACTGTAGTTGTTTTTCATCAGATAATATGTTCATAATTTAGGTTTGTACCAAATGTCAACAGACCACCTTTCCTTATACATAAGGAACAATGAGCATCATGAATATTACACTGCAACCTGTTTGGGAAATTTAAATATTCCTGACAGATTATTTACTAATCCAATCAATGAACACATTTTAATTGCTATATTTTGGGCACTCTTTTGACAGTGCCTGGCTTTCATAGTAATCTATCATTAGTAGTTCACTGTTTGTGTTATTTGTTTTGTTCAACTCATTCTACCTGATATTAGAATATATTGTTGCTGTTATATCATACTTACAAAGGTTTTATTGGTTTGCACTTTCAAAATCGGATTAAATACATATATTATATAATATTTGTAAATACACATTTGATGACCTCAAAAAGTATTTTAATGCAAACACATTGGGTTCCCTGCCTCAGCTTGGGGCCCTTGGTCTTTAGCCATGTTCCCTCCACCCAGTCATACAGATAGATTGGAGATCATGTGTGTCTTACCTCGGCCCTCCCCTAAGTGACCATGTCATAGTCTGCCTCTGGTGACAGAGGAGGCCTGGGGCACTGGGACCACACAGCCTTGTCATCTCAGCCCAGATCAAAGGGGCCCTGCTCTGGTCTGACAGGAGCCTAGGCCCTTGATGAAGGCTATAGTGAGCATGGAGCTAGAGAGCAGAGCTTGATCAACACCATGGGTGGCAAGAGGCAGAGTATCTGTATATGTTACCCTGGGTGAGGAAGCTTTAAAGGCGATGGTCTGCACCTGGTTCTTCTAACTTTGCTCAAGAGATGCTCAAGATATCCGAATAGGGAAGTGAGATTGGTAAATACTAGTAATCTGGAGAGATGAGTGAAATGAAAGAGAAGTGAGAGAAGAAGCATGTCAGGAATGTTGAAACAAAAGCATGGTGAAGGAGATGTGGTGGAAATGTGGAGCATAATGCGTCTTTAGAGAACCTCCACCCAGACGGCGCTTCAGTGAGAAATTTTTCTTGGCCTCAGCTCCTGCTTTCCTGTGACCTCAGAGTATTGCTGACATGCAAGGTCTCTCCACTGAACAATAAACACTGGCTGAGAATAAAAAAATCAAATAATTAAGACACAAACCTGAAGAAAATGGTTTATGAACTGTGCTGCAGTATGTTCAGCTCTCTTTGTTTTATGCTTCTAAGTAGAATAAAAAAAGTAGATGAGAGGATTTAGAGAGCTTGGCGAGAACTCCATTAGTATTCAAAGTGTTTTTATTTATATCATTTGGATTAGATGTTAAAATATAAAATAATCGCACAATGTTTTATGTGTTTATGTGTCATACATGATCATTACAATAATGAATGCAATCCATCATACATGGCAGATTCAAAATAGCTTTTTGACCAACTCATAATTTTCATGTGTGTGTCCAATTAACCTGCTGAATGCTGGTTAAGAAAACTCTCTTCCATTACTGCTTAATTTGAAGAAGCTTTCCATGTTTTTCCATCTTTATTCTATAAATGGCTTCTCTGACTCACAACCCAGGCATCTGATCTGCTTTACTTTCTAAAGGCCACATCGTAAATTCCTGGACCTTGATATTTTCCCTCATTTCCCACAGGGCCATAATGATGCAGGGTTCTTTGTTGAAAGCACCTGTTCTCAGCTTGAATAATGGGCTACATTTTTATCCAGGATATACTCCCTGAGGGACGCCCAGCCTCCAAGCCTTCGACTTGAGGGTATCTTGTTGCCGCCATTGCCAGTGAATGTTCCCAGCAACCTTTTGAACACTACCAGTCAACATGTTTTCTTTGACTGGTAGGATCTGTTTTTGGAAATGGTCAAATGGTCAGGCCATGTTATCTTTTGAAGTTATTATCTGTATATATGACAATAAAGCAGTGGTGGGGGGTTGAAAAACACACATTGTCTTTCTGAATAAGGTTGTAAAGAAAGACAACGAAGGGATGAATAAAAGTTACAGTATATTTCGGTACATAACACAACTCCACCAGATATCTAAGACATTTCATTTTCTAAACCCATAGCTTTCTATTGATAATCAGGCCATGTCCTTGTGAGCTACTTTGGCAGTGATTACCGTCTCTCAGGAGAAGTAACACCTAAAGCAGTAAAGTCAGACTCAGAAACTGACAGCTGTAAACTAGGATTTGCTTCTCTCTCAAGATGGCACCTGAAAACTCCTGACATTTAAAAATCACCTGACTGTCACGTCTTTACTGTAGAACCTAAATCACATTATACCATTATGATGTATCAGAATCAGAAATCAGAAATACATTATTGATCCCCGAGGGAAAACTCTTTTTTTTTCAGA
The DNA here is from genome assembly GCF_020085105.1 of Siniperca chuatsi. Classification (NCBI taxonomy): domain Eukaryota; kingdom Metazoa; phylum Chordata; class Actinopteri; order Centrarchiformes; family Sinipercidae; genus Siniperca; species Siniperca chuatsi. The sequence goes on from NC_058062.1 coordinate 10,828,596, forward strand.
ATCAGAAATACAATCAGAAGTACAAGACAGAATAGCTAAAAAGCATATAATGGCAGAACACTAATATTTGACTGAAATGTCTTCCTATGACACGAAGTTACTGTTACCCCCATGCTCCGAGATGGACCACTTTTACCACAGTTTAATTATTTAACTTTGAAAATGATTACCAGAAAGTACATGTGTTTCTTTTGAAAAAGGAAGCAGATAAAACTAAAAAAATCAGACCTGAAAATTGGGTGATAAAGTTGTATCATATCTGATGCATCTAGTGCAACTTTGATAATAAACTTGTGAACCATCTGTGAATTGTGAAAAAGACAGCTCAGACAACTCATATGAATACAGGAATACGCAAGCTGTTTTGATACTTTTGAAATTACTTTTGAGACAGCTTCAGTTATCTCAATACCTTTTTTTTGTAAGTGCTTGTTGATATCTGTTTGTTGTTGAGTTCATAGTCTTTTGAGGACTGGATGAATGCTTTTAAAGTAAATTGATGTGCCACATAAGCAGTTTGAGGAAAGGAAACAGATCCTGCTGAATGTTTTCGAGGCATTGCATTCAGATGCAAATGCCAAAACTATGAAAGTCAGTGCATCTTTAATTCTGTTAACATAGTAGATCCACTGTTTTACACTCACCTATGATAAAAGATCTAACAGCATTACAGGAGTTTTTAGCTTGTGCAAGACTTGGCAGGACCAGAAAGTCTGCTTGAGCCCTCTAACCTGCCACAGGGCTGCTCCCGTGTCCAGGAGGACAGCAGTGAGGGATAAGACCTTTTCAACAGGATCAAGTGAGGAAATCCGCTCAGGCTACAGTTATTCCTTAACAGAAGATAAAATGTTTTTTAGCACAGCTCCAAAGAATTTATAGACATTTTAAATGGCCTTAGCCAGAGTTGAAGACCTTGAAGGAGGACTTAAGGAGCAAGAGCAGTGTCTTGATCTGCTTCTCGGCTCACCTAATAACCCTGTCATTAGATTAAGAGCTTTGCATGTGTAAGACCTCGGTCGGTCCTACTGTTATTTGCATTTGTTTGTTCTTTCTTGGATGGAGGGGAAGATGAGATCATCCACCAGTCCTCTTTACCCTGTAATGGGCTCAGATCTCTGACATCTGGAGGTTGCTCCAACAGTGACTTCAGTGCAACGTGATGTTTATTTGTGCATTTGACTATATATGCACATTAGATAACACCATAGATTGGAACAACATTCACACACATTCACACAAGAATACACAAAAGGCCCTGTATCACCTGTTTCCCATTTCATTCACACATTTGCAGGAATGCTTAAAAGTGAGTTTTGAAAACATGTTGACAGGACAAGGTGATAAGCAAGCTCACATTGTTACCACGCCATTATAGCTATATTGTGCTGGCATATGTGTGGGACGCCAAATGTTGTTGTTAGGTAGAAAGACACAGCTTCAGGCTTTCTTCTGAAGCAACAACAGCCTTCTGTGGTGTGAAAGTTAAATTAGAAAATGGCACCATAATGGCAGACTGACAACTCAAATACACAAGGTTTAGATCAGGTTGCATTTGTTTATACTGTAGCTACATGGTGCGGAAGATGAAACTCACAGACATGCCTGAATACAGTATCAGTGTGTGTCCTGATGCAGGGTTTAGTTTAACTGTCTGGCTTTCATGTATGAGCTGGATGCTGTGTATGTTATCTGTTTAGGCTGCAGAAGAGGAGTGTGTTAACATGGTTGAGTTAGTGTAATCGTATTGAGGATGTGTAGAACAAGTCAAGCACTCTCTTTAGTGTGTTCGGTTTACCTCTCATGAGTCCTTGTGAGATAACATAGAGTGCACATGTGTGTGTGTGTGTGTGTGTATCCTCCCGCAGGTGTCTTGTTCTTACTCTAAGTCTCATCCTTCCATGACTGTGCTCTACTTTGAAGTCTGTCAATCCCCTCCATGCAGACAAAATTGAAACCTCAGAAAAAGGCAAAAATAAGGCCCATGCCCCCTTTTTATAGCGTGTGTGAACATCAAATGGGAAATCACATCAATCAATAAATCAATTTAAAAATCGTCTTTCAAATGACCAGTTGCTTTTTACAGCACCTTCATTGAAGTCGTACAAGTGCTTTAATAATGACTTTAACCTTAATTTATAAATAATTTGCAATATTGATGTGCTGTATGATAAAATATCTCTGAATATTTTTAAGAAAGGAAACTATATTATATGCTTTGATACGTTTTAATCATGGGGCCCTTAATCGTTTTAATATTGGGTTAAATCATTTTGCTGTTTTCAGCAAGAAAGCTCTCAACCTAAGATTTAAGATTAACCTATTGTATCATACCTGCCCAACATCAAAAAGCAGAAAAGTCAGCAACTAGCTTGTGAAAAAAGTCTCTAGTAGGATGATAATATTACTCCTGTAAGAATGTTTTCACAAAAGATACTAGATTGTTTAAGGATGATGTGATGTAATGATAAACTGATTTGTTTAATTCAGACTTACATTCAAAGTTCTGTCAATCGCAGCATTTCCAGACATAATATTATTAGAACTATTAAGGAGACATCACTTGTTCATACCATTATTACTCTGTTCATCTGGCTGTACTCCATAAGTGTGTTCTAGTGTGGTTGCACTTGGCAAGAACAGTTGTGAATAATACTTTGACATAAAAAGGCCAAGTTAGACAAACATATTGTAACTCTTTCAAGACAGATGTGTAGTGATTTCCTCATAGTTATATTTACTGATAGTTGTCTCATACTGGGAGCTCTGCGTGTGGAATAAAGTGTTGTGGAAGACTATCTGTCAAAGATATGGCCACCTATAAGTGGCTTTATCGTCTTCCATTTGCCCAACACAAGAAAGAGTTTTTCGGACTTTAGCGTAAATATAAAGTAAATACTCTAACAACACTTGAACTCAACCATTCAACTTCCACCCAGAGAGTTACAAGTAGACAGTGCAAAGACAAACATGGTCTGTCCACAGAGCGGAGAGGGCAAACCTTGACTGTGTAGCTCTAACCAAACCCCTTGATGCACACATTTTCGCAAACAGGTTATTTTGGACTCATGCACTGTGGAAATGCAGTGGTTAGGATTAGAAAACACACACACACACACACACACACACACACACACACACACACACACACACACACACACACACACACACACACACACACCACATATATCATATATAGCAGTGTCTGAGAGATGAGATAAGGGGCTTATGAAGGGGGCAGGGTTGTCTCTGGTGAAACTCTGACTGACATGGCAGCTCTGGGCTAATCCTGCTAATCGTCTGCTAGCTCAGGGGTGCAGTGGGACTGGAGGCCTTTGACCCTGCATCAAGAGGAGGTGCCAACACACACAGACCAAACTTCTGGTGGTATTTGAGAATTCATAATCTCACATCATCATGTGGCTGCACCACCGCATCCCTAAAGAGTAAATTATTAATTTTTATAAAACCCTAAAATATGCTGATAATGATTTGTTTATGTAGAACGGCATGTTAGTGTTGTTTGGAATGATTACAAAAGGCAATTAGGAAGGATTATGAGGCCAATTAACTCGGACTCACTGGACCATGCACAGTAACAGGAAAAGTGTGAAGCTGTTAAAGAAACAGCTGATCCGTGACACATATTTTCACTCATGTCACTTGTTTTGTCTGCTGGTGTCTAAAGCTGACGTTTGAATACAGTTCAAATGATAGAAGAACACATGTAAAGTTGTAAACATGCAAACAAGTAAACATGTGAAAGTTTTCATGCAAATTTGAGCGTGGGATACTTTGTGTATATTTTTAAGAGCACGGAGAGAGCACGGAGAGAGCACTATCCTTTATGTATTTGTTTAATATCTACATATGTTGTGATTCAAGGGTCCGCCAGAATTTTAATCACAGGTATATGCTATCAAGCCCAAATTACTTGACAGGTCATTTGGGACAGAGGAGAACTTGGGGCTTTCAATGAAATAGAAGTTAATATAAAAACAGCCTGAAGAGTATCCACTATATTTTGAGACTGACTGAATGATTTTAAGTTCTTACATTTCAAACAACTGTTTAGTTTTACTGTAATAAGTAACAGCTCCTGAACTGTGACACATTTTTACCTCTGACAAGGACTTGGTTTGTAATGCCATCCAGTGTTTGACATTAAAACAGCTGTAATCTGTTCAGGATGGAGGGATTCTTCAGCTCCACTGGCAGTCATCCGCTCTCCCGTGTTTGTGAGACTCTGAGCGCTGCATAAAAAAGTAGACAGACTGAACAGGACCGGAACCATCACAACTTTCAAAATAAAAGTAATGCGAGTGAGTATTTTGTATGGAACAGCAACTTTGAATGCAAATCATCCGAAATCCAGAGACAAAAACTTACAACAGGTGTATGCAGTTTTTACCCTGGTTTTACCATTAGGGCACATATTCAAACATAACTATAAATTAGTTACACCAGTAGAGCAGCTTAACCCAATTTGTTGAGGTAATTTGTATATAATAAGTGTTAGGCTACTGCCATAACCTTTCAGTTATGATGTGGCTTACTATCTATAGAAATACAGTGGCATCATGGCTGTAAATATATGGAATGTATGCATATATGTAAACACTGTAAAATAAACATGTTTATCAAACAAAGTGGTAGATGATGCGTGATATAATAATTTGCAGTTTTCAAATGTCATTTGTATTTTTGAGCTTACGTTTCTCAACAGGTTTACTTTGAAAGGCTCTACCAGAAGTAGGTTTTTCATATTCTGGCGTGCTTGATGCTGTTGCCTGGTGTAGATAACTTGGTGCTGCTGTGTGAGCGCTCACATACTGAAAGCAAGTGACGCGCGAATCGCTCACCTGGTGATATTTTCATTCTCTGTTTTGTGATTTTATCTGTTTTGTTTTTAGAATTTTTTTCTATTAATAATAAAGTAGAACTGGAGTTGAAGCAGGAAGTGAGCGCCAGCCATAAAATTCAATATCAGTTTCCATACTGGCTATAATTTGTGCTTTGGGAAATTGCGCACCGATTTGATATGGCAGAGGAGTGAGACGCCTTTGCCAAAATGCCTGTCAACTGGAATATAACTTTTTCACGGCGTTCCTATGGAATATAGTCCGATTTTGCACAGTCTATATGTTGTGCCATCATCCCACGTGAAAAACAAACTCTTTGTGTTCGGCATAATGCTGTCCCTTTGGGTGTATATGATTTATTGTTGTGTTGGCTACTGCTCAACTATGCCAAACCTGACGTACGGCTCGGTGAACAGGCACGAAAACGATGCAGAAGTTAACAATCAGGAGTCATTTCTCGGGGCGTCCAGGGACTTACTGAATAACGAAAACGATTTGGACAGCAGAGGAGAAGAGTGGGATGAAATTAGAGGCGAGACGAAGGCGTTGGATGATAATGCCATGTCAGGTTTCCTCAATGAGTCGGAAAGTAAAAAGTTGCCCCAGGCGATCATCATCGGAGTGAAGAAAGGAGGGACGCGGGCGCTGCTGGAGTTTCTGCGCCTGCATCCGCACATCAGAGCGGTGGGAGCTGAGCCGCACTTCTTCGACCGCAACTACGACAAGGGACTGGAGTGGTACAGGTATCACATTGATCTGTCATTTTAAAACATCAATCCAGAGAGACAAAGTCAACTGAGCTCTGCTATGCTTCATTTTTACATTCACACAAAGTGGGTTTCTGCTGTCGGCATTTACGTGCCTTGCTCAAGGGCATTTCATGTAGTTATGGAGGCTCTTTGGAAGCATATGTGGTTGACTCTGTTAAGTCCAGAATAAAACACACAACAAACTTAATTGTTCCTCGTCTGAAAAATGTATTTACAATTTTAGTAATTTGTCAATTCATGCAACTTTTATCTATTTTGTATCATATGATTTAACCATATAAAAAAAACCCCACAAGACATAGGCTGGAATATCTATGATATGCTAAATAGAAAGTAATTTTTAATTACTGTATACCATCTGGTTGTGACCACCAAAGCAAACAATTGTATCTGCATTTTAAATAAAGACTTTGATCCTTTAAAAGTCTATCCTCATTTAACTATTATAGCTACTATAGTGACAGTAATCAGAACAAAAGATGTGATAATCAGCTGTGAAATAAACTGATTCCAGGGAAGATAGCATGTGTGAAAGGTGATAAGATAAGATAATAAGAACAGAGAAAGTGAGAAAATAAAATTAAGGTACTGTGCAATGCAATTTAAGAAAATTATTTTTATGGACAAAAGCAAGTAACATAATCCTGCTGATAGAATGATTTTTTTTAAGGATTAAAAGATTTTGAAGTGAAGTTTGATATGTGCTTTGACTTCATATTAATTTATGTACATTTATAGAAGGATGGCTAACTGAAGGTGACTTTAAATTACACTATATTACTGTCTTTATTAAGCCGGAGACTAAAGATGTTAACAGTTTGTCATGTTGATTACCAACTTAAATCTATTGTTTAGGCCCGAGGTCACTGCAACAACAAAACATGAGTGAAGCATATGTAGGCTAATATTTAATATACTGTATATCTCTGAAAAACAGAGAATTCACAGTAAACAGTTACATTATAGGTATATTGTTATTGATAGAAAGGAAACTGAAACTCAGCCAATAAACCACTGCTGATAAGGTAAGTGCAACCTCAGGTGATAGCATTATGCAGAAAACCCTACAAACTGTTGATAAACCCATTATGAAAAGCAGGACCAGGCCATTTTAACATCTATATAGTGCATCTTACAGTTTTAACATCTGCAGGTGCAATCAAACGTCTAGGCTGTAGTACTCAAATAGGGCACATCACTATGTACCCACATTTCTGTATAGACTAAAACTTTCTGTTTGCACTGACATTTTAGGCAACTCTTCTCATTCACAAAGCACAATCAATTTTCCACTTGTTTGCGTGACCTTCACTCCTGGAATTTTTGGATCTAGACTTGCTGTGGGTTTCTGACAGGAAAGGGGCACCAGGTCGAAAACAATAAAGCAGAACTTCCATTTAGATTTGACCCGAATTCTGGATGCAGTTCAAAGAATCAGCCCTAGGTTTATGGTCAGGAGTTGGCAAGTTACATCATGCCATTATCCTTGAGCAGCCAGGAACGTGATTCAAGATTGTGAGTTCCAGGGTATTGTGGCACCAATTAGTTTTGATCTTTAATCGAAATAGACATCAGTGTCAAAGGCAGAGATCAGGGATTTGAGGGTGCCTTCAACATTGTGTAACATTTTTATTGAATTCTCTAACACGGCAGCTGTTGTCCTTGTACCATACCTCACTTCTCAAAATGCAAGCCCTTTACTATTGACTCAGCTGCACAATTACACAACTTGCTTAGTGGAAATAAATGACTAACACGCTTTATTCGTGGAAATTATTGATCTTTTATCTTTTGCCCGAATTGTTCCCAGAAATGGTTTGATATTGAATGCGTTACATCAGAGCAACCACATTGTTAATAAGAAATAATAAGAGATACTGCTGTTTCAAGTGTCCATTTGACTGAGCCGAGGGATTAACAGGCAATGTCAAAGGATCTACACACTGTTTCAAAGATGGCTACATAAAGCTACAATAGGGGAAGCGAAGCATTGTTCAAAGGACTTCTCGCTTAAGCTCCTTTAAGAATTTCCGGACAGGTTTAGGACATTTTTGGATGATCAGTCTGTGAAGAGTGGTCTTTTGTCCATCTCTACAAACTGAGCAAGAAGAACAAATTGAAATTGTCCTATGCTTGAAGATTTTTGACTTATTGCGCTAAGTCTTCCTGCTGTTCTTACAATCCACAAATGATGCACGAGTAGGCAGTGCAGGTTATGAATAAGTAATGTCTAAAAAGAAGAAGTTGTCATTAAAGATGAATAAAACAAAATGTTATGTAAGTGATAGCTAAAGAAGCAGCTGTATGTGATTGAGACATGCCAGCTACTTTTTCACAGTGGCAACTGCATACAAACAGCTAGTGGATGTGGGAAACGGTTTCATCTTGAGACATGTATAATGAAGGCTTCTTTTCCCAGAGAGGTGATCTGGCTAATTAAAACAACTTGGCTTGAGTTGTCACAGTGAGAGCACTGTGCCACAGTTTGACCCCATACAGCAGAGCGCCATGACATCGAGTCAACACATTAATGATCATTTAGTGGAGCTTAGAAAACCCCTCACCTGGCTTGGTGGTGGAGCACATCGTTGTTGGACAAATTCGTTTTTCCAACACTACCTACTTCCAACCTACTTGTCAACTTAATAAATTAGCATTTTTATATGATGTTATAGCTGTTTGGAACACCTTTTTGAAGCCTTTTAAAACCTTTCATCATGGAGTCCTGGCTTTATGCTCTTAGCTTATCTTTAAGACTTATTTCTGATCAAACAGGTGTTGATTTGTTTTCCCATTTGTTTCAATTCATTGCCTCCAGACTAATGGTGTGCAGTAGCTTGGGAAGGGTAATAGTCCACTGGGTGGGCTTATCAGCTCCTGTGGTGGCATTGAGTTGTGCCCACACCATTTATGTGCTGTGATTGGTGTGTCCATCCTGCTGGAGGTCTGCTGTGTCCATCCTGCCGGAGCCCCACATAGAGGAGAGGCCCCCGCACAGCAGGACACCAACCACAATACAACGCATTTTCACCCATAGGCAGAAAAAGAGAAGCAGGCAGACAATTGTACACGCTTACTCACACAGAGCACAGGAGGCAACTCGTTGGCTCCTCCTTTCTTTAATAACAGCATCATACCAACTTCCTCCCATATGTCTTATCTTGGCAGGTTAACTACTCATCTACTGAATGCATGCTCATATCAAGGTCTTTGGCGTTCCATACAGTAGATGTGAACTAATGGCTGAAATTGTGTTTTTCCTCTTGAGGCTCCATATATAGAACAATGAGCAGCCTTCTTACTAACTTACTTAGGGTGTCAGAGAAGACGGCCTAATCCTCCTCAGAGCCCCAGGGAAGCTTACTGCAGGCCAGTGGCAGATAGAGGGCAGTAAATTTAAAGTGAGTCTTTAGAAAGCTCAACAGTATTATGGAGCTCAATGAAAGGGGATGCTTGGAGAACCCCTGAGGTCTGCATTAACCCTGACAATAAAAGAGCAGACAATTAGTGTGAAACATGTTTTCTCTGCCTTCACTTTGTATGCAAATGTGCTCAGAAGGGTGAAAGTGCCCTTTGACGAAGCCCAGCAGGAGTTCATCAGAAAGAGCATTCATTGGAACCTGCCCAAGAAAAGACTCAAACACTATAAGCTTTTTAGCCAGAAAGTTGACTTTCAGAGATCTCTGTGTGGAAAGTTGCATTTCCCAAGAGTCAGTTCACTTGAGTCCACTGGTGGCATTTTGCTTACTCAACACTTTTAGCTCTTTGCAAGGACACAGGGGGATTGGTGTAAGTGAGAGAGCTCTCGATATAGGTATCCCCCAGTTTAAACTAATGTGTCAGCACACTGACAGGAAAAGACGGGGAAAACTGCATTGATAATGAGATGCTTCAAAGAAACAATTCACACATGCTAGCTGTTGCTTCTAACATTCCTAAAATATTTCCACAAACCATAAAACCTTGCACTTCAAAACTTCATGTCCTGCAAAAAGCAAACCAGACTCCATCAGATTTTTCCTTCCGATAGATAGAAAATAATGCTAGCATTCTAGAATAAGTCCACTAGATTGTCAATACTAGTAACGTGCACCTCCGCTCCCTATTCTGGAGATCGAAGATTTAATTTGCTGCAACAACCCACTGGGCTTTAGCTTGAGGCAATTTGTCAAACCACAGCACTTATTACAGCACTTTGGAAACACTGAAACAAAACAAGTTCACTCCATTATATCCCCTTGAGTTGTTGACTTCCTCATCTCACTCTTTTGTAGTATCTTCAGAGAAAATGTGTTGTTTCCTGCTTCTGTCTTTCTCTCTGCTGCAGAGACTCCCTGACAGCAAGTCAGAGCAACTTTAGAAAGCACCAATCTGCCTCAGCCATCTTTGTTTTGCTTCTTTGAAGTCTTGTTTGCTTTTGCTGATCCTCTCAGACCAGCATGCGTCTGTGGGGAATTACCTAATTGTACCAACCACTACATAAGTTGGAAACATACATTACATGCAAAGAATGGGTTTTCTTATCCTATTAAATGGAAACTCTAACATTATAACTGTGGATGTTCTGACAAAGTAAACGATGCCCATATTTACTGAAGTCATATATATGTATGTGTGTGTGTTTATTGTTTACAGTCAAGTATAAGCTGGTATTTAGCTGTCCCGATAGCACTGTTGACTCTCCCAGTTGCAGTTGACCAATATTAGTCGATTAGTATCAATACAGAAAAAAGTATTTTTGCTCTTTACTAATATATACACATGACATTGTTGCTCATATTAGTATCAGAATATAGAAAACAATGTAATAATAACAGCATTATTTCTGACATATTATTTTGTTTTGCCATATAAAACCATGTTTGGTTTCACAAACACATAAGCTATAGTCACCTGCTCTCTCGTTTCTCTTGGCTGAGGCTGTTTCTTTCACTTTTTCTCTGAAGGCAATTTATGTTCCTTTGTTCATTCAGAATTTCTCCACCACTTCATTCCAAGAAACTGTACTGAGGCTCCCTTGATTTTATAGGTTAGTGTTGTTGGCCTTGTTCAACCAAGTCTTTATTATCACTGGTATAGTAGTTGCTTTAGCTGTTGGCTAGTGTCTTTCAGCTTGTCACACACATTCAGAAGTTTCTTTGTACTTTGTGGTATTCTTGCTAGATGGGTCATTTTTTGAGTTAATAGTGCTGCTTGTTAAAAGAGTACTGTTTTAGCATTGCACTCCTATGACACCAGCAGAGCTACAGATTCTACAGAGTCTTTTTTATTATTTTTCCTTGTCAAAACCTGGCACCTACGTAACCCAAAATTCAACGCACCTATCTGATAATTTGGTCTAGCCGCTAGTCTGAAGCAGAGATGACGAGCAGGCTACAGAGGTCATGTAACCTCACTTCTTTCTAACTCCACACCCACAGATTTTTTTCATTTTCAAACTTGTTGTCTTAATCCCCAAGTGACGGTGACTCAAGTGACATCGTTTGAGGACATTTATCTGATTTCGTGCAGCTCCCTCTGGAGTAACAAAACATTTTAAATATCTGTGAACAGATCTTGATGTGTAATCGTGTTGATGATTCCCTTGTAAGTTCCTGATCAGGGTAACTATAAATAACCTGCATTTTTGTTGGTTGTTTCTTTTATTTTATCTTTAAAGTCAGAGTCACACCTGCTGATTAGTCCCTCTGAGCTGTCACCCAAAACAGAATGAGACAAAAACAACCTGTTCACACTGAAACACACTGTACTCGACTCACTCGATTTTGTTGGCTCTATTTGGCAAAGTATCTCCAAGGTTTCTCTGAATATAGGTATTTGTTAACACAGTATTGAAAGCAGTAGCTACAAACCATACATCCATACATACTGATATTGATTTTATCATGCATTACTGATTCTGATGACTGTTCAATTACTTTCACAAAGATTGTAAAAACATCCAATGTGACTGTTTTAGCATTGTTGGTTTATGTTTCTCCAGCAACACCACCCTGATAAAAAGTGCCTGCTGGTTCTATTAACAACCGACTGTCAGAATTGTTAAGCGTTAATGCAAGGCTGACAGTTGTGTGAGGGAAGCCAGAATGGCTGTTCCTCCCCCTTCTCCTTCTCCTCGCTTCAAACTGGGCCTGTCTCCATCAGACAACCAGGTGGCCTTGAGTTCTGCATACTGACAGTAATAATGGAGGATGGGAAAAAGGCATTGTTCAGGAATGCTGTTGAGATACTGAATGCTATTTAATGTCATATAAGAAGGTCCTGAGTGTAAAGTGTGATGACGATGACTTTCACACACATGATAAGATGGGCTGCATTGTCCAAAGGGCACCTTCCCTAAAGATGCTTTCCTCTTTGATTTCTGTCTTGAACTCATCTCACTGTATATTGGTCTGATTATTATAAGTGGCTGCATACCACCACCTCTCATCCTGTCTTTGAGAAGAGGAATGATTCCCACAGTAGCTCAACCCCTCTCAGAGCCGCAGTGTAAGATTAGAGCCCATCATGACATTAGATAATGCTGAAGGGTTTTTTTCTGGAGCAGTCCCTTGTCACAGTGGTCTGAAAAGCTGAAATATAGATGCCAATTAGAGTCAGTCAAGCAGAATACTGCAGGATACAAAAAAGTCTTGTTGGAGTTTGCCGCATCCTACTTGTTCCTTACTTTGGTGAGCCCATTTCTGAGGGCATCATCCACCAGCCGAACACAAAGCAGCACGCAGCAACATTGTAAATTCCTACCTTTGAACCTGCTTCCTGATAGGAGAAACTGTAAACAAGGCACCGGCTTTCCCCAGCAGCCAGTTTAATGGACACACCTGACTGCCCAGCAGACAAAACACAGGAAAATTACACAACACACCACTGCTGGATTAATATCTGTCTGTAGGTTGATATATATTGTGCCACTGCTGCAGGAAAATGCAGACACAGAATCTAAAAGTGGACTGTGACTTAAAATTTAGACTTAGGCTTCTGGGTCAGGGAGGTCAACCCATGCAGTCTCTTTCCTTCCAACAGTGCACCTGATTCCATCTAATGCTCTCTTTACTCCTTCCTCTCTTGCTTTATCTCATTCTCTTAACAGTCTTTCTCTCTGCCTCTCTCTGTTATCCTCTCAGCCCCATCGTTCTACTGCAAGCTTAACAGGACAGGTTAGAGGGCAGAGGATGTTTATGTGTATGCGCAAGCATCAATATAGATTTATTTTTAGTGCACCAATTATAGGTAGAAACTCTTCAAAGCTTAGACTCCTTGCTTTACGACTTTGAAAATACATTTACAGCCCACTTAGAAGTTACAATTTTAGAGTAAAGCAGTGTTTTTAGCTTTATGAAGTCAAATAGAAACATGCAGAATTCATGAAGGGGCAAAAGTGAGCACGCTGTGGCTCCATTCTAGAGAGACGACTATTTATTTTATTGTCTTGAAGCTGAATGATGATGCCTTTGCATGGCTGATTGATAGATGAAGATGCACTGAAACCTACTGGTTCCAGGCGACATTGTTTATTAAGCAGAACAAATTGTGAAAGCTTGCTACATCTGCCCCCCTAAGGCAACTCTCTCACTCCACGCTCAGTCAGATGATGTTCCCCTGCTCTATCTCTGCTAAGATGAATAATGCATGTACCTCTCACACAGATTGTTTTGCTCAGAGACTAAGTGGAAAGTTTGATTGGTAGTAAGTTTTTGTGTCCCTTGGGGCCCCAAGAAAGGCCTACAGCGGTCTGCTTGTGTGTATCCAAGAGATGCAGAAGATAATTGTAAGGGCTTCTGATAGAGTAGTTTGTGTCTCTCATACCTATTACCTCGTTCTCAGCGAGAGAAAAGTGGAATAAATGTGTAAGACCTTGGGGCCTCCATAGAAAGGTAGGACAGACCAGGTGACATTGGGTGATAAAATTGCATAAGAAAGAACCATTTTGTGTTTGTATGGCACTAATGAGGTATGGGTGATGCCTACTTTTTCCCATAATCACTAAAGCATTTTCCCCGTGCTCTGCACAGCAAAATCTTGCAGACCATTTTCTGCTTGTTTCCACCACATAAATTCATAAGATGAAAGCTGCTGGGTTTGGAGATGGATATTGAAGCTGCTTGTGCATGTACTAACAGATGGTTGGAAATTATTGTAATCACTTTAATGACAGCTCCTCTGCTTTACCGTGGTTCGATTTAGATCTGAACTGTTCACACTCAAAAAATGAGAATATTACCACATACTGTAATATATGAAGATTTACATTTTGACTGACTTAAACCAACATGAGGCATGTTAGGGGCTGATGCTTATGAACACATGACATCACATCATGGCTTATATTTATTTCCATCCTCACATATAGCAGATAGCTGCACACTGCTCTTGCATTCCAGACATTTGTTGAACCAGTATGATATATCAAACTCTGATCAGGGACTGCAGGGACCAAGATGTTAGTTTGATTTAGTTAATAAATAAATCTCTTGAATGCAAGAGCAGACTGTGTGAATCTCCTTTTCTGCTACTATGTGGGACTAGAAAACATATAAGCCATGAAATGATGTTGTGTTCTCACGCATCAGTCTCCAAGAGGATATTGAGCTCCTCTCCAATGCACCTACATTAGAAATACTGGATGTACAAGTATTTTTACACATATACTGTAACAGACAGTTACATGTATTATTCATAGTGGGGAAGTGTTCACAGCTAGTGAAGAGTTTATAATTGTATTTAACTGGGTTTATACTGTAAGTAGGTTAATGCACAAACACCACAAACACGCAAACATGCAAATACAATACTCCTGCAATAAATGCTACCAATTGTGAAGTTTAAAATGTATTTTGGTGACACTGTAAGAGAAGAGTGGATTCAACTCTTGTATTTCTCGAGTCTGTCGTCTGTGGTGTTGATGAATTGGATTACATTGTACATTGTTACATTCTTGGGGTGAATTTGTATATAAGATGTAGTTTTATGCAACATAACATCAAACCGCACCCATAAAATATTGCATAGAGTGGAGTGAACACGGCTCTGACACGGTCTCACAAAATGTAACTATGTTGGGTTGCATTCAACTGTACAGGAGTTTGTGTTATTGTATCCATCACTTGTGTTTCTTCATGGATTAACTACTTAACATTGACTCTCATCGTTATGGCCATGTATCTCTCTCCAGAGACAAGCCAGCCACCCAGCCAGCCAACAAGGCAGTCAACCAGCCTCTAATGCTCTAGCATGTTTGGCTTAGCCCTAATCCCCCTTGGCTCACTTTAGCCGTTATCCAGTCAGGGCTGCAGTTAACAGGCTATATTATGATCAACCAGAGCCATCCAGGGTCAAGAAGAATATGCAGTTATGGGAATAGACAGCTCCCAAGCTTTGCATTTTCTCCTAAGGAATGCAAGGCTTCTCCAAATCTTCACATTTTGCAAAAAAACAACAACTGACAAATATGAGGAGAAAGGTGCAGTCATAGTCATCTGTCTCAGCATGACATTAAGAATAATAATACAGCCTATTCACAGTTAAACTATCCTTTGTATAATGTAATGAGGGTGTGGAATATTTCAATGTGAAGAATGTGGTGTTTGAAAGAGGATTGAGGTATTAAAGCAGATTAAATGCAGCAGCAGGAGATGATTGTCTTCCTTTCGGGTTTGTATTTAGAAAATGTCATGAACTGTGTATTGTGTTCACACGCAATCACAGATGATTGATAGGACTCCTGCTCTACCTACCAGTTCCTGTCACTTTGGGTACACTCGCAGACTGTTAATGTTGCTCATGATGTCTACAATGTCTTGCCTGACAGCACTTCAAACCTGCCATGGAGCTACTGTGTCATTGTTAATCTCACCTTCCTGTATGGGAGCTTTTGAAAGTTGTTTAAAAAGATGAATAGAATATACAATGGCACAAAGCTGTTTTTTATGGCAAATGTAAATCAGTGTGTTTGTCTCCTTTGCAGGGAATTGATGCCCAAGTCATCAGAGGGCCAGCTGACCATGGAGAAAACCCCAAGCTATTATGTCACCAAGGAAGTCCCTGCTCGAATCTACTCCATGTCTAAAGACACAAAGCTGATTGTAGTCGTCCGGGATCCTGTCACCCGGGCCATCTCAGACTACACCCAGACTCGCTCCAAGAAGCCGGACATCCCCTCTTTCGAGAGCCTGACCTTTAAAAACATGTCAGTGGGTCTGATTGACACCACATGGAGCGCCGTTCAAATTGGCATGTATGCTAAACACCTTGAGCGCTGGCTCCAGTACTTCCCTATGGAGCAGCTGCTGTTTGTTAGTGGAGAGCATCTGATTAGCGACCCTGCAGGTGAGATGGCTCGTGTCCAGGACTTTCTTGGGCTCAGGAGGGTTGTCACGGAGAAGTATTTCCACTTTAACCCAGCAAAGGGCTTCCCCTGCCTTAAGAGACCCGAGGGGAACAGCAAGCCACACTGCTTGGGCAAAACCAAAGGCAGGACCCATCCTAATATTGACCCAGAGGTGGTGCAGAGGCTAAGGGACTTTTATAAACCCTTTAATAGCAAGTTTTACCAGATGACTGGTCATAACTTTGGCTGGGACTGAGAGGAAAACTATGACGACAGACTCATGCTGGTCCCTTGTCTGTGTTTTTTTTAAATAATTTTATCACTCTGAAGATATTGTTATACAGTGTATGTACAGTATTTGGTGGATGTGTAAAAAGTTCAAAAGTCTATTTTATGATAATTTATTGTTATGATATTAACTCACTAAGCTGCCTAACCAGGTTTATTCATGATCCACCACACACTTTATGTTCCAGTTTTAATTCTCATTAAGTACATGAACATTTTTCTAAAAGCACAATGTTTTTACGGGTATTATGAGCAGTTTCAGTATCCTTTTTTTTTCACCAGGACGTTTTTTTGGCTTCATTTGGATAAACTTTTGCTTCATCTTAAGCTGAATTAGATCCAACTTTACAAACAACTGGTAATATCCCCTTAACATTTGCCTGACCCTTAGATGTCTGTGGACCCACTTAGTCAGGTCGATACAGGCCTCAGCTGATCCAGTGCCACTTGCCAGGTGGATCAATACAATAATAGCTCCTCATCATGTCAATTAGACTTGAGTGATGGCACTGCCTTGATCTCTCGAGCAACGTAATAAAACATGGATCCATTAATGGTAATACGTTTATGGTTGACCTTTGAGCCAACTTCAAGTTAATATAATAGTATAAATTTCCACTACAATATTTTGACTTAACCACTATTTATATTGTTTCTACAAAAGAATATTGATTAGGATCCAATAGAGGGTCTTGTCATGATACTTTTGGGATGTTTTTATCTGTTTTCCAAAAACATGCTTCAAAATGCCTAATCATTTATTTCTTTTTCTAAAAAGAAAATTATTCATATGGCTTAATCCCATTTGTTGATCTGTACTGAAATGGCTCGCATGGATCATCCTGTACAGCTTATTTTATTTTATTTTTATTTTTTTTTACCACAGGTGATACTAGATATGTTAATGATGCCCATGATACATCAACTGATGAAAATAAGCATTTCTCTAAATCTTTGTAGTTTACTTTCAGTGAGAGCTGAAGAGATATAAAAATAAACCTACATTGGGCCACAATTCCTCATTTGAATTTCATGTATGGTTGAGTTTTATTCAGCCTTTATAAACATACAATTGTCAGCATTTTAACATACGTCATTCCACAATGATGTACTGCTACCCCATAGCTGTTGAGGCACTATTTTGCTGTATGCATTGCTTTACAAACATGGAAATGAAGCAGGTTTGTCTGAGAAGATAATTAAAAGGTGCAGTCATGTAAGTTTTATGAAGTAAGAAATAAATATGTTTTACCAAAATCATTAATGGTCTCTCATCTTTAGCTTTACTATATAAAAAATATTTTACTGTATTTACTATATTGTTTTAGAAATACACTGACTGGTTTATGTCATTGTTTTACTTGCTTAAAATGCTGAACTTGCGTTACTCTTGCACTAATGCACCAACCCCACCTTATCTGTATAGATTTCTGGATCCCTGCAGGCAAAGGTGTACAGCTGTGTCTAATTCACCATCTTGCACATTATTGCGCTAACGGGCTAATTAGCGCAGTGCTGCTACTTCTAGCTGTCTCAGCCCCCTGCTGCCACCAATGAGAGGGTTTTGTTGCCATGACCCCCACAAATGCATAACAAAGTGTCAGGTTTCTAATCTGAAGAGAAGTGACATATAAAAAAACACTGGCATTCCTTTATGTCCCTGGGTTAACACTTCTCATTTCACAATATGAAGTGAGGTCAGGTTTCAAGCCACTGTTTAAATGTGTTCATGTGGATGTTATGCCATGACCTGAAGCAGAAGTAATCTTTGAAGAACTTATTATGCTGCTGATGAGACAATATTCAGTCGCAGAATTACAGTCTGTTGCACAGAATTGGTTTAATTCCAGAAACATTTAGTATCTTATGTCAATACATTGGCATATTCTGTCATATTTGGCACCACAGGTTGTCTGTGCACTTGCCTCAAGCAACTTGTCCCATCCGTCATGCAGCACAGCTAACCACAGAGCAAAAGGTTAAGGTTCCAGCCAGATATGAATCACCCCACTCTATTAACGAACAACCTTTATTTAACTCTCCAGCAAAACACCCTCATTTACCTGGGGCTGCTTGAGGTGATGAAACCAGTCTCCCTGGTGGCAGGCTAGCAGTCAGATCACTCAGGAAGCAGCTCCCTTTGCAATTACAGGGATAGAGGAGGGGTGCTGTAATTGCTAGGCTCCCAACTGGGGAATTGCTGTTAGCACACATCCCTCCAGGCTGTTGTAAGGGAGGCTGCTGTTGTTTGAAGGTTAGAAAGACAAAGAAAATAGACACCTGGCAGCCCTGAGCATCAAGTAACTTCACACATCTACTTGGCAGCTACCACTGTGGAATAGAATCAGAGCTGCTGAATAAAAGTGAAACTAAATAAAACATCATACAACAACAGACTGTTGGGTTTAGATAACAAATGTACAGACATTTGAAGATTAGGTGCTGGCAGTAGAATGAACTGTAGCCTCATTATAATGTTAATGAAAAACTTTGTTTTCTGCCAAAATGTCAGTCATGCAAGAAGTGAGTTAAACATGTTTGGTCTGTGGCTATAGAAATGATTGCAAGTAATTCATCCACTCTACATTTGGCTTGATTGTGAGCAGAGTAGGAATCAGGAATTTTTCCAAAATCACCCTGTGAAGTTAATAATTTAGCCTTTATGTGACATTAGCAATAGATGCAACAACTGAGAGAGAGAGAGAGAGAGAGAGAGAGAGAGAGAGAGAGAATTAGGCAGATACCCACTGATAATTAACATTCAAAAGAGAGCGCTCAAATTTTATAATCACCTTAAATCCAGACTCCTAGACACTCTCCATTCCAAAACCCTCCAAACCCGAGAGCTGAGCCCAGAAAAGAGTCCCAGTTGGTGCTGAAACTAACTGCCCCCTCTCAGACACACTCTGACACAACCACACTGCTTTACAAACACCAATCAGAGTAAACCAAATTATAACATCATCTAAAGAAACCTATTTGGAACATTGGAAAAAAAAACTAAAGGCCAACGTAGATCAGAATGTTATCTGGCCCTAAAAAGAGATTATGAATTAGCAGAATGTCTCTCTACTGTCAGAGATAGAAAGCAGAGACAGATCCTAACCGAGTACAGGCTCAGTGACCACAAACTGCCATTCGAAAAAGGAAGACACAAAAAATCATGGCAACCAAAAGAAAACAGAACATGTGGTCACTGTTCGACAGGTGAGGGTGAGACAGAGATGCACTTCCTCCTACAATGTAAAACATTCAATGAAACAAGGAACGTTTACTTTAACTCTGTCAACTCCGTAATCTCAGATTTCAAAGAGCTAAGTGACCTCTCAAACTTAAAAATACTGCAAAGAGGAAGAGACAGGGCATTTCTTGCTGCCCAATATGTATCAACATGCTACAGCCTTAGGGACAGTGAATGACTAAGACACACACACACACACACACACACACACACACACACACACACACACACACACACACACACACACACACACACACACACACACACAAGCATAAAAAAATGTTGCAGTGTTCATGTATTTTTCACTTATTTGTATTTTTTAACCGCAAGTCTACAATTTTTATTATTATTATCATCTTATCTTACTAATCTGTACATATTTTAATATCACATTTCTTCTGTTTATGTATATGTTTTTATTCCACACTTGCTTTGGCAATGTTAACGTCTGTTTCCCATGCCAATAAAGCCACATTGAATTGAATTGAATTAAGCGAGAGAGAGAGAGAGAGAGAGAGAGAGAGAGAGAGAAGAAGGGAGGGCATGACATGAGCAGAGGTGCTGGTGCCTTCACCTAAAATATCTCAGGTACATGGTGTATGCCTCAGCCTACAGTACAGAGACATATGAAGGTAAAATACCTCCAGATCTCCTGAAAGCTGAAATTGAGTCCTGCTGAGAATGAAACATCAGTCATGCTAGTTTCTTACTGCACCTTGCAGGGATCTTTTTTTTTTTTTCATATTTGGATTGCTGACCTTTTCACTCACATGAATTGAGTAAGCTATTCTACAAGGTATACAACACATGACAGGAAATCTTTTTTTTTTTAATCGCACAACCTATTGTTTGAGAATCTAAACAAGATCATGAAGTTGAATAAGGTTAAAGAACAGCAAATGTTCAACATTGTTGATTTGGTTGAGTCATCGACAGGTAGTACAGTTCCAATGCAACTGAAGCTTCTTTAAATACTGGAGGTATATATCTTCAAGCACTGTGACAGCCTGATCTCTAGAACATAATTAACATCTCTGATCTACAGAGTACCCCAATCAGAAAGGAAAAAACAGGGATATAATCATTCACAGGTAAACTTTGTTTCAGAGGTTAATAAGACAATTGCCTTCCTCTCTGGGCCTTAATCTTTTCTTCTGCATTGTCCAAACCCTAATCCTAATCCGATAGGAAGGGCAAGCATTAATCTGAGACAGTAGACTTGGAGTTGACATATATGTGCTGACATAGCTAATCCAAATCTAATCCCTTTTCCAAAAGGGCTTCCTAGCATTGTGTGGGGCCAACTTGATTTACAAAACCTCAAGTACAAAATGGATGAGAATTTATATTGGAAGATGAGGCAGATGTTTCTCTAAATTACTGATTTGTGCACATCACACTTACACCTTGGGCCTGTCAGGTCAAATCTAAGTGCTGTCAGATGCTGATGTACTGCTACTGTACACTCTCTCCTCATTGGCAGGATCCAGTGCTGTGAATGCTCTGTTGCATCTGAAAACAACTTGTCATAACACATAGCGTAACTAAACATTTCTCAACACGTCCCTAAAATAAAAAGGCAGATTTCTCAGGCATCTGTTTGAATGGAACAGAGCTATACACATCCAAATGTGGTTTAGTACAATTTAACAAAATGTTTCATTTTCTCTTGTGGATATCATCACTTCTGGGCTTAGTATATAAAAGAGACAATTCAGTGTAAAACTGGATTTTGAACTGAACTGAAATGTGTTGTAGAGATTGTTACATACTGTAACAGTGTAGGTTATAGTACGTGTAGTATAGTATAGTATAGTGCTCCATTAACAGCACTTTGTACACACATTAGCACTCATTTCACTTGAACATAAAAGCTAAAATAAACATTTGCTTAATGTAGATTTTTACTTTTACATTAATGCTGTTATAGTTAAGCATTTGTCAAAACCTTGTCCTTTAACATACTTCACATTACAGCAGTGGATGCAATCAAGTCTCTGGAACCAGAATCAAGTTCGCTGAGAAACAGTGGGTGTTGCAGCGTTGCCTTGGCAGCTCACCTGGAGCTGATGTATTTGGTTAGTGGCTCGTATGGGCTGAGATAGGAGTTGAGGCGAAAAAGGTAGATGGGGCAGATGGAGAAAGAAATATATTCTGTGTTTAATACTGCTGTGCAATATACTCTTTTCAGTTTAAAATTCCCTATTTATTGATATTTATTCATACTTATATTACTGCTGTGCAATCTCCACCATCTCATGATCATCTTAATAAGCTACACTTAACTTGACAGTTCATGCACTATTACTTACTACTTATATTATTACATTGTATTATTATACCGTACATACTTATCATTAACCAGTAAATCCACTTTGTATCTTACACTTATTTTAATTTTATACTTATATCCACTTGGTACTTAATTTATCTTACCTGTATTATAGTGTATTATATTCTGATTTGCTTAGAACTTCTATCCCTGTGTGCACTGACATGATAGTGAGCTGCTGTAACAAAAGAGTTTCCCCTTGGGGATCAATAAAGTATTTCTGATTCTGATTCTGATTCTGAAACATCCAGTTGTTCTGTTTTACTCCTTTGGAACATGAATATGAGAGAGTCAGAAGTGAGGATGGTGATGTCCGATAGACTGGGATGATAAGAAGGTTATAGAAGATTATAGGCAGATGAAAATGGGGCGAATTCAGAGCACCTCAGGAAGCCAAAAAAAAAAAAAAATGCAGCAAGAACATGGATTCTAGAAAGTCAACCATAGGGGATATGTAGCCTGAACGTAGAGAATGGATGCATAGACTGAGAAGGTCTGAAGTGAGTGGTAAGCGTCTGGTTGTGAGAAGAGGTTCCTATTTCTGCAAGCCTTTGATTAACATTGTAACGTGGGAATGGGAGGTAGGAGGACAATGGAGGCCAGTGACTAGTTTGCAAAAGAAGTTGATTCCTGATAAATAGGTCTGGATGGTTGCAGTCTGAATTTTTTGGATGGATTGAGCATGGATGATAAAATTGCAGATAGACATGATGTCCAGAGAGGGAAATGACAGCTGGTATATAGCATCATACGCCTTGAAACAATTCCAGCCAGTTAGGTAGGCTGAGAGAGTGCTTGGGGCGAGGCTGTTAAGGATGGCTTCTTGTGACGCATTAGAGAGGTTTTTAGTTGTGGAGCTAGTTGAATGTTGTGGCTGAAAATGGTGGGATTGGTATGGGATGAAAATCCGATTCTGGGGACAAGTTTCTGAATTTCTCAAACGAGAAACAATGAATCATTGATGCTATTGTGCTAGCCAAGAATGTGGGCTGCCCTGTGGATGAACTGATGTTGAGCTGAGATTAGTGTGAGTCTGCGAAGGAACTGCATGATAGCTGGAGAACGAGATTGACCTTTGTTTAGGATCTCTGCGAATGCTGTGTTATCGGAGTGGATGAGTATTGACTTACTAGGCCATTCATTCCCACAAAGAATGGCCACTATGACAATGGGATATAGCTTGTGAAAGGCAAACGAAGGAGAGCGGGATTCCGAATCTAGAGATTTCAACTCTGAAGGCCAAGCTGAAGCAAACCATCTCTCTCCGTAGTAGTCACCGAAACCGATGGAAGGAGCTGCCTTTGTGTATAGCTGAATGTTGAGTGATAATGTTGTTATAGAGGAAGGAAATGCCATTCCAAGAAGACAGGAAATGTTGCCACAGACGTGGTTCCATTTTGCGTACATCATCCAGGACGACTCTATTGTGGAGAGAGGGGAAGGCTGTGGCTTTGATTAAGAGGTTGGACAGCAAGGCTTTTGCTTGTGGAATTATGCGAATGGCACAATTGAGGTGGCCAAGGAGGGCTAGTAGTTGGGATTTGGTGCATCTGTATGCCAGGAGATAGTTCAACAGTAGTAGAGTGATGTGCTGTATTTTCTCTGAAGGCATAGATACCTGGAAGGACATTGAGTCCAGGGTGATGCCTAAGAACTCGATGGAGGTGCTAGGCCCTGAGGTTTCCTCTTCGAAAAAACGGGATGCCATGTTTAGAGAAAGCTTTTGTGAGAGTTGTAACCCTTAAGTGAGGAGGTGAGGATGGTGGGGTGACAACAAGAAAGTCATCGAGAAGATAGAGCATGTAAGGGAGTCTGTAATTGTTAGTCACAATCCAACACAGGGCTTCTGAAAGAGAGTCGAATATCTTGGGACTGCTTCTGCAGCTGAAGGTAAGGCACGCAGAAAAATAATAAACTCCTTTCCTGAAAACCTCGAAAAAATGCCAGAAATCTGGATGAATGGGCAAGACTTTGAATGCGCTAGTGATGTCTGCTTTAGAAAGCCAAGCTCCATGTCCTGATAAACATCTGGACTTGGAATGACACTGTTGATGCTCGGAATGTGTGAGCCATGTGGGGAAGACATGTCTATTATTAGCCTCTTTTTTTTTTCAGAGTATTTCAGAATGGCGACACCTATTGGGCTGATGCTGAACACTGGAAAAGGATGGTTGTCGAATGGGCCTATCATAAATCCCTCTTTGACTTCTTTAGCCAATAGGGTGTCAACGGTGTGAGGTTCTGTGAGAGCTGACTGGAGGTTGTGGCAGGTGTGAGACGTGTCGGGAAGTACTTCTATACCTGGATGGAAACCATGTGTGAAGCCATCAATGAGAAAGTGACCAAACTGTCTATCTGGATGGTTTTGTAGACCAGTTGTAAATAGGCTTGACAGGTGATTAGAGGTGTGGTTGAGGTGTGGTCCTGCTCAAGTTAACTTCATTCATTTTTAGCTCATCATGGGCTAAAATAGATGGGTAAATTCCGTAATTGCTTTGACTCTAATGTGCTTCTCAGTGTTTTAAACTGTTGGTATTACACTTGAAAATGTTCTCATCTTGTCCAGAGAGGAATTTTGTTGACTCTGGATTCTGTTGCAGTTCAAGTGTCCAAAAGACAAAACCTTTTGTTTGTTGTCTTCAAACCATTAACCTTATACAAAACAGCTGATTTCCCCAGTGCTCTCAAAGGGTAGGGCTTCAGGCTTTGTCCAGTGAGATTATTAGACTTCACATAAGGCACTCCATATGGCTGTTTGAGCTTTGAAGTTGCTCAGATTTTTTCTTTCATCATCGTGCCAATCATTCAGATTAGGTAAACATTTTCATATACTTCATTTTGATCAGATTTTGTTATGTAAATACAGAAAGCTTATCAGTCCATTTTGTTCAGAGGACAAACAGATACTGTGATGCTGTGGAGACTGGAAGTTGCATCACCACCAGTGAAATCAATGTGTTGTAACCAGAGATTCCCTAGAGGACAGCGATGAAGGGAGAAGTGCCCTCTAACCAACACACGCAATTCTGTCATTAATGTTCATTCTGTGGTCTCCCTCATTTGTTGCAGTCGCCCGCCTGCCTGGTACCACTTTGGACTCTCCATTAGGCCAGACCAGTCCTCTTCAAATCCCAGTGGCATGCCATTGTAATGACTTTATCACTCTACCTCAGCAGAGGCTCCCATTGAGTCCCTGATCACAAAACCATTTTGGCTTTGGAATTGTGGCACAAAAAATATCTGAACAAATCTGTACAAGGTCAAAGCACATTAAAAAGCATGAGTAGCTTGCTTGGCTTATCTTAACACATTGTTTTAAAGCATTTTATACATGCTCCTATTAAATTACATCATTCACATGGAACCAGTAATCAGCATTAGGCTTTACCACCTGTGACCCCACCAAGCTCAGACATCTCAGTGCTTTTCCAGTCTTATCCTGCTTTCTCTGTAATGAGGTGGACTGTCTGTTGCATGGTCTGTTGTCTGTCTGCAACCTCCAGAGAGGCCAAGTTCCTTTAGCTGGTGCTAATCTGGAGTGGAAGGTATACTGCCTGAGCTGGCCACAGGACCAGACAGTAACATTTATCTGTACATATGTGTGTCATATATAAGGATATTTTTAAAATTGTGCTTCTGACTACAGCTCCTTCTAGCCATGGCAGAGACAAGCCCACATAGTATTATATTTAATAAAGTTATGTTGCAGAACATATTTCATTATGACTGTGGACAAGGATAAAAAGGGTGGATAGTGGGAGTTCATGACTCAAGGATTTGTTGGCTTCTAACAGAGATCTTACAGTAAAAATCAACTCGAGACAATAAAATGTGTGTCTTGAGCATCGGAGAAACACTTCACACAGAGATCATTTCAAGGCTTTCAGAAATTTAATCTGATTTTGCAATTAATTGGTTCGTTACACTTCTGCTCCTGGGATTAAACGAAAATTAAAGCAATGCCAGAATGGAGCAGGAAATTTCCCATGAGGGTCCTTGCACCAGACTCTGTTTATATCCCATCCATACAAACGCATCATGTATCTCTCCTTGAGTATTTTGGATTTCTGGTGCTTATTTTCTATAGGCCTCAAATTTGTGCCAGGTGTGTCAAGTAAAAAATAATATTTCATTTTATATTTATTGGTGATTATTGGTGCCACAATATGAGAACAAAATCTATCAATCAACAATTGTTTTTTATCATCAGTTGTCAGTTGCTTAAGACTGCATTCAGGGCGACAATAGTATTCCTAGTAGCAATGCAGTGATTCTACAGTTTATTTCACAATTGCTGAGACAAAGGAGAACATTTTTGCTGCCTTGAGTTGTAAAATCTTGCCTAAAAGGACTATAAAAAATTCAACAGTATCTTGGCATCTGATATGCCTTCACAGCTTGCATTGTATGTTATGAACATTGTTAGTCTCACCACAAGTATCCTAAACTATTTGCTACAGTAGGCTAAGCAATGCAAATCTAAAATCTTGATCTGTTTTTTGCATTTTCCATTTTCCTGATTGAAGTGAATCAGAATCAGAATCAGAATCAGAACCAGCATTATTACCAAGTAGGTTTACACATACAAGGAATTTGCTTTGGTATTTTGATACAAAAGAATAAACATAGTAGAAACATAAGAAATATTAAGCAAGTACTGCAAGTCAAGAATCATAAATATAAATATAAAATTGACAATAAGATATTAAAGAATATGTAAACATATTATAAAATATTATAAGAAAATAAAAAAAGAATATGTACAATGTGACTATGTGTTATTTAAATTACAGTTTGTGCAGGGATGTGCATTATGAAAAATATTTACATGGTAATGTGCAAAAGTTTACAGTATGTATATGCTGTACTATAAGTGAGGGGTTGGGTGGGTATGAGAGTCAGTGTTGGTGGTGGTCCTGGGTCTTAATGATGTGGCCGGCTGCAGATGGAAAAAAACTGGGTTTGTGGCATGAAGTTTTGGTCCTGATGGACCGCAGCCTCCTGCCGGAGCAGAGTGACTAAAGATATTGTGTCTGGGATGGGAGGGGTTGGCCACAATCTTTCCTGCATGCCTCAGACTCCTGGAGGTGTACAGGTCCTGAAGGTAAGGTAGATTGCAGCCAATCACCTTCTCTGTGGAGCGAATAATACACTGCAGGTAAAGATGGACTCGATGATGGCGGTGTAGAAGTGCATCATCAATGTCTTTGGCAGATTGAATTTCTTCAGCTGCCGCCGGAAGTACAGCTTATGTTCAGCTCCCACTTGAGGTCCCGGGTGATGATGGTGCCCAGGAAGCGGAAGGACTCTACAGTGTTGACAGGGGAGTCACACAGGGTGATGGGGCGGGTGGGGCTGGGGCTGGGCTATTTCTGAAATCCACAACCATCTCCACTGTCTTTAGTGCATTGAGCTCCAGGTTGTTCTGGCTGCACCAGGTCACCAGGTGGTCAATCTCCCTCCTGTAGGCAGACTCATCCCCATCAGAGATGAACCAAAAGAGGGTGGAGTCATCCGCAAACTTCAGGAGCTTGACTGACTGCTGACTGGGGGAGCTGCTGTTGGTGTACAGGGAGAAGAGCAGAGCAGAACGAATGCAGCCTTGAGGGGAACTGCTGCTGATGGTCCGGGAGTCAGAGACATGTTTCCCCAGCCTCACATGCTGCCTCCTCTCGGACAGTAAGTCTGTGATCCACCTGCAGGTGGAGTAAGGCACACTCAGCTGAGAGAGCTTGTCCTGCAGCAGAGCCGGGATGATAGTATTGATGGTGGAGCTGAAATCCACAAACAGGATCCTGGCAAGAGTCCTTGAATACTTGAATGAATAAATGCATGAACCGACTTCCTAGATCATATTAGATTTTTCCCTTTCAGTACCTCTAGCAACACCAATGCAGTGCTGCAATATTTATGGTCTGCACATGGCCCAATACATTGCAAAGCCAACACACTCTTCATAGGGCATTAAATTCTACAAAGGATCACAGGAAATTTGCACCATTTACTGAAATGATATACATGCCTTCTGTGAAACCACTTTTCTTTGCTTTGTTGCACTCTTTACACATCCAAACACTAAATTGTGGTAAACATTCATAATAGTGAGCCTCAAATTGATTGACGGAATCCACTCTTACTATCAAATTTCATTTCTTATATAAAGCTTGTGAACTATTCCTGATCTGAATGAGTTCTGTCCTTGATCTCCCTCCCCCTGCTGTCCTCAGTTGGAAAGCAGTGAACATCAAGGTCCCGATTCGTCATGGGCTCTATTGAGTAGAATTCCTTGTGTTGCCATGGTATCAGGGGAGTGCTGTCACTCATTGTCACTGAGATGACAAAGCTCTCGTTTCATTTTCCGCTACTATGTTTGCTCTTTTGAGATAAGTTGCTCCAACTTGAAACAGGCAGAAAAGCAAAACATGTCAGATGAAATGAGAGAAACACAGATGCCGATGGTTTATCCACATGCTACCAAACAAACTCTAATCATTAATTTAGTCAAACAGTGGCACTGCCAAAGAATGTATCTCAAGTCAAGGATCCACCAAACTACTAGGAATCTGGCCCGGTATCCTCCCTCTCTTCTTCCTCTTTCCCTTGATATCAAAGCCTGTGCTGCATCATACCACATCTAAAAGCCTCAGCAATTATCCTGTAATTCATTCAAAACCTTCCTCTCCACTGCTTTTCCCTTTGATGACTTCCATTAAGTCAAATTGTGAGACAACAGGCTGAACCCCAAAGCCCAGTTTTTCCATTCTGTGGGTGTACACCAGCTGGTCGAAGTTATGTGGAGGAACAATCATGGAACCTCCTCTGATCTTCTCTCTTTCCTTCCTTGTGGTACAATGAAGCTGCTCTGTTATAGCTTCACAACACAGCCATTGGCACAAGACATATAGAAACTGTATAATATCAAACGTTGGTGCTGCTGGAGGCTGTTACCAGTATTGTTAACATCTTCAGTTTCAGACAGAGCCCTGCAGATTTATTGTTCACCGGGCTACCCTTGATAACAACTCTTTGGAGTAACGAGGTGCACAATCAAGATGCTCCCATTCTCTCTGCCTACGTTTCAGCCAATGCCTGAGGATTGGGACAGGATGGTTGTCGCAGTATGGAATTCATTTCAGCCTTTACCACAAGAGAGATCTTTATCTAGGTCATCCACCCCATCTATAGGGCAGAAACTGTCTTTTTGTGTTGTTTTCCTTCACATGCCACCTTCTATTTAACTTTTCATTGAGTGAGTGTTACATTTACGTCAGCAGCGGAGCTGAGGGCGCTGAGTGCCGTTGTGCTAGTTTGAGAAGGTGAGGCTCCAGACCCGTCAAGGTTTGTTTCAATCAAATACCTCCAATCTAGTATAACAGTGATCTTTATATACACACAAATCTCTTCTCTTCAGAGCCTGTATAAAGAGTCAAGCAAGGAGCGACAACAATTCCCCTGTGACGAGTAGAAAACCAAATCCATATGTATAAATAAAGAAAACTAAGGTAATCATTTGTGCTACTGATCTGAGGCCATAACTTGCGTTGCATTGTTATAGTGGAAAGTTTAAAAGGATACATCATAGCACCTCAAGGATGGAGAGGAAAAGTAAGTAGTTTGAAAAATATTAGATTTAACAGAAACCTTTTTAGCACAAGGTCAAGGATATTTCCTAACCTCAGATGTTTTATAGAGCGGGCTTGCAGACGACCACCCGCTCGATCCTGCTCCCTGGCCAGCTCCAGCTCTCCTGGGTTGGCTGCTGCTGTAACCTTCAACAGCACACAGAGAGGAAAGGGTGGGAGGGATAATAATGTGGGTGGGTGGATGGTTCGGCTTTGTAACTCATGTCCTCATTGCTTGAACACACAGGCAGACACACACACATTTTCTAGTTGATGTCATCCTACATTTACAGTACTGGGACATTATCCCTGCTACATCCAGTTATTAACTTCACACAGTTAAACAGTTTGTGTTCCTCTTTGGTCACTTGGTAAAGCATTTCCACCAACCAGTGACCCATGGCTCAGAGGACTGGGATGTGCTCTACATTAGGAGAGACAAGGCAGACTAATTCAATTATTTCTCCAGTAATACAGTTACTATTATCATTTTAATGACTATATTATATTCAGAGAATAGGCTACATGTGGCTGTTTTGTCTGACTCATTACTCGTAATTATTATGATTGTTTTTGTTTCATTATTGTAAGCTAACAATTCCAGCTTTGTCATAAAATTTTCTAAGGACTCTCGGGGGTAGATTTCCTTTACAATTCAAAAATGTAGTTTCTACTGCTTATTTTGAAACACATTCTCCAATGAGGGAGTGCCTTGTTCCAAACAGGTTTGTGATAAAACATAATGGAGAGGATCTCAAGAATCAGAGGAGAAATGACATCTTTGCTACTTGCAGATGATGTATTTTGGTTTAATTGGATCTGGTCTGGTGGACTACAAGGGGGAGCATCTGGAGAAGGTTAACATCTCAGGATGTTGTTCATGAGTGATGGACTTGACGGTCAGATTATGCCAACAGCTGTAGCAATGCTGTCTTTGTATCAAATTGTGATGGTTGAGAACTGAGCTGTAATGCAATGCTCTCAATTTAACATTCAATCTTTATTCCATCCCTCACTTACAGTCAAGATTTGGGTTGTGACTGAAAGAATAGGATCAAGTGACTGAGATGAGGTTTCTCTGTAGGGTGGCTGCATGGTCATGGCCAGGTGACCACTGGACACCGGGACACCTCCTTTTGAAGATGTTGTAGGCACAACCACCTGAGTGGAGACTCTGGAGCAGACAAAGGATATGCTGAAGGCATTTAGGGTGTATTTCTTATTCTGCGTTTAGGGGTACAGCATGGAGTACGATACATCGTATATGATCTCTTATATTTTTTCTTTTACATACATGTCAAGTATAATTTCAGCTTGCCTGAAAGGGCTTGAGGATCCTCCAGGAGTAACTGGAGGAAGCTGTTGCTCTGTGTGCTTTTTCCCTGACCAGGACAAGCAGTTTGAAAATTG